>NC_091472.1:132599786-132899786 GCF_036971445.1 Narcine bancroftii
ATGCACGCACGCACACAATTGCAAACACACATGTGCATGTGCACAGATACGCACAGACACATGCGCATGCACACACGCATGCACACACACACACACACACACTTTGTCATATCAGTGTATCACTCTAAGTGACCACAATAGTTAGATTTGCTTCAATTTGGAAATAAAGAATTAAAAGAACAGAAGTTACAGTTCCACCTCACAGTCAGATGTCATAGGTAAGAATGCTTCTGACCTTTCAATTATGTTATTCTTCATTAGCAAAAGGAAACTGAGACCTGTTGCTCAGTGCACAGGTCAAGAAGATGACCTGATGCTTTTTATGTAGTCCTGTAAAGCTCAACTATTCCTTGCAGGAATAAATGACTGAGCTGATGAGTGAGGTGTTGTGTTTGTCCTTTGTTATTAAGGAAATGTATGGGTTTCATAGATCTGTCTTGTTTTGAGTCCATCTTCATCCAAAGGTATTTATACATTCCATGGAAAGCCAAATAAACATCTGAGGAAATTTAATTGTTCTGCTCAGATGATGAGATAATAGTCAGAGTCTCATCTGAACCAGGCAAGATCCATTTGATTGAATGTCCTCTTCTGTGTGTTTGGCTTTCTCCACACTGATTTACAAGTCATGTTGCAAACTTCACTTCACCCAAGACATAAAACAAATCTGTATTTTACTGAGCATTGCAGAGACTTCAAAGATGCTGCCCATACTAAATACTGGCACTCGTAGAATCCCAGACACCACTCAGCTCCCTTCGATCCCAAAGGGAGAAGAAGCAGCTCTATTGGCAGATCCTATACAGGCTATATGTAAAGAAATGAGCCCAGTACAATTGTATGACAGATTTATTTGGCTGACAGCAATGGTTCAGCCATTAGTCTCAATGGGCTCTCTTCAGGCAAATTACAGAGGGTGTTAGTCTGACACCAATCTCAAACCCTTTCAGCTTACCCCTTTATAATTTACCTCTTGCCTTAATTTCAAAATTAAACACAATCATTCTTTAAAAATCTTTAAAAATTCCCTTTTTGTTCTTGTGAATGTTTCTAATTCCCCTGTGATTTTGCTGGTGGATCTCAGTGATTCATTAGTGAGAGAAAAATTAATGATCAGCATGCTGAACTCAGAATCAGAAATTATTGTTATGAATGTCACAAAATGTATTGTTTTGTGATAGTGTCAGTGTAAACATTTATATATAAACCACATCACAAAAGAATGGAGAAAGAAAAAGATAAAGTGAGGTAGTGCATTGTTCTTTCAGGAATCTGATGGCAGAGAGGAAGAAGCTGTCCTCTCTGTGCTGCTAAGTGATCGTCTTCGGTTCTTGTACCTTTTCCTGATGGTAGCAGAGTGGCGAGGGCATGTCCTGGGTGATGGAGGTCCTTAAGGATAAAGGTTACTTTCTTAAGCTACCTGCTCTCGTAGATGTCCTCGATAGAGTGAAGACTGGCATCCATGAAGTCACAAGCTAAGTTAAAAATCCTCTGGAGTTTTTCAATGTCCTTGTTAAAGATGACCCACACTATAATAAAACAACAGCAGAGCCATCTTTATTGCATTACACTAGCAGAAGCAGGGGGTACAAAGAATGAGTAGACAGTGTTACCCATTCCCTGCACTGAACCTTACTCAACTCATACAGCAGTTTAGTTAATCTTATGTAATCTTTTAGATGGGTGCTACGTGCAGCTTTACATGTTTCTTGAAGCTGGTTGTTTTTGATCTTGCAGCTGGTTACTCTTGTTTTTGATACATCTTGACCTTGTCTTGCAGCCTTATCAACTTTAGATACGCTAATCTTGCTCAGGTTCGGTCAAGCTGCCTTTGTCAGGTCATGCCATGGTCTTGTGGCTTTGTTTTCACCCATGTCATTTGACCTGATATTTGTGCAACCTTGCTCAAATATTTCTTAATCGTGGTTCTTCATCTGCAAGACTAGCAAATCACCATTAGCCTACATCCAACAACAGAAAACCCTTCCCTTAATGCATTATATAATTTCACATCCTGAGCTTTGGCACTTCTGCACCAGAAAGTGGTGCAACCAGCCAGAATGCTCTCCACGGTACACTCTTTCCACTTATCAGAGGTGAATTATAGACAAAGACTTTGTGCAAGCAGCAAGAGATTTAGAGCGGATCTGAGGGAAACCTTTCTCACTTAGAGAGAAGCAATATCCAGAATGCACTACTTGAGGAAATGATGGAAATAGATTAACTGACAGCTAGTAAGGAGTCTATAGATCAAGCATTCTCCACTTTTTTTTGGCAATGGCCCCCTTAGGACTCTGCTCAAATTTTAATTGGTTTCTTCTATACTTTTCTCCTACCAACTACATAAAAATATAAACAAATATTTTTATGATCTTAGCCCATGTCCTCCTCCCAACCTTAAATGTGCTGTGATCCCAATATCTGGTGTAGATGAGCTCTTAAATTGTTCAGACATTAAATGCTAAGCCCAAGATCTAGAAGAGGTGATTAGTGCGAATGTGATCCCAATGCTCAGTGTAGACATGGTGGGTTGAATGGCCTTTCTATTCTGAATGACTCTTATCAATGGCAAGGGTTTTTGCTCTATCCGTGAGTGTGACCAGAGAGCAAGACTTGGGAAGCATCCATGCCACTTAGCATTTTTAAGAATTAATTTCCATGTAAACAATTGAATACAGTGTGCGCATTATGAGTTACTGGATTTTAATCCCATAGTTTCTGTCTTTCTCTCTCTCAGCCTTTTCCTTGTTTGTCATTTCCAGCTCTTCCTTCTGCAATCTTTCACTCCTCAACCCATTGCAAATCTCATCAATAGATAAACCCAAAGCTAAGATGTTGTCACTGAGGAGGCCTCTCTTAACTTCCCTCTGCATGTTAGATGGGTTTAGTGTCAGTTGGCAGCTCAGGTGCGGTTTAGTTTCAATGAGCAATTTTCTGTTGTAATTTCTTTCTGTCTACTGCATTTCCCAGCATTTTTATGTGCCTGTCGTGTGTTAGTTTACCCATAACACAGATGCTACACTATCAGAAAGGTGAGAGTGGTCAAAACATTTAATTAGAGCAAGCGAATGGGGTAATGGAGATTTGCCTGCATTTCCTTCCCATGAACTATATAACATGGCAATTGAAAGTAAAGTGCTTGACAGACTTTTCTGACCACCAACCTCATGGTAATATCCACTTATATTACTAACAAGAGCTCAGGTACAGAAACTACTCTCCATCCATCCCTGGAACTTTTAACCTTGTTAAAAATGAAGCACTTTTTTCAGTAGCACAAATCAACGCCTTTGACTGTTTTGACCTTAGCCTCCCATAAACCGGAGCTGAGGAGTAATATCCAATAGAATGTACAAGCAGCTACTGTGCACAGGGTAGCAATATTCAGGGGCCAGACCACAAACTCTGGTTAACACCATTCAGGTGTTAGAAGTTTTAGTAATCTATAATGGATTTTGGACACAGCTGGGAAGTCCAGCATTCAATAACAATTCTTGTCACCTTACAGTAATTGTGTCAACCATCCTCCTGAGGTATTACAGTCAATGTGATAATAATGCTGTTAGCTCGGGACTGCCAATATTTTGTACCTATGGCAATGAATGGATTTCCATATCAGGATATTTTGTGGCTTGAAAAGAAAACATAGTCATCGTAGTGTTCCCATATTGTTGGTGATTCTGTTTTCCAAGAGATGGTACTTGCAGGTTTGGGAGATGTTTTGAAGATTCCTGTGAATCTTATGAAGTAAGTTACTGGACTCATAGAATTCATGTGGGGGAGGGAATGAATGTTTATGGTGACGAATAGCATATCCAGTCAATTTGATTGCTTGGACTAGATGGCGCTCAGCAATAGAGCCTTGGCTAACATATTCCATTCCTCTGAAAAGGGCTGGCACAACCATCCTAGAGAATTATAACTTTCCATTGAGAAATTTAACTTTATTGAAGTCTAGCAATTAAACTTCTTTTAGGGCAGTAATGTTGATGACCCAGCCGTGAAGTGGTTAAAGTGAAAGTTAGAGCATACCTATCTTTGCTGAGCATATGGAATATCTGTTTTCACATTGGAGACCGCCTTCTCACTGATCACCGAGGGTGGGCTGCACCCTCAATTTGTCTGCTTGGAATCCAAAGTTCCTATAAAAACAGCTCAAGGTTGCAGCTTGCATGAAATCACCCTCTTGCAATGTCTGCCCCGTGTGGCTCAGGAAATGAAGCTGAAGCGGCCCTCTGTGGAGGTTGCCAGTTCTCTTCTCTTAACACCCAAATCCTCAGCTGCAAACCTACTCGAGCGTGGCTTGTTCTTCACGCCTCATTTGCTGAGTATAGCTTTATATTGTCTAATAGAGACAAGCAGGTTTGCCAGTATGTGACCAGGGACATGCAAAGCGCAGTAATGCTCGAAGAATAAACAGTCTGTCTCCCACAGAAACATGGCAGAAATGAAAGTTATTTTGTGCATTGTGTGTCATAACTTGACTTTAATATCCTTAATATGTTTTGCTAAGAGATTATATTTAGCAAAACCCCCATCCTCATTGGTATACAGATGGCAATTTGATGAGTTTCATTCCCTTGACACTCTACATTACTTCTAGTTGTCACTCTACTTTGAGCTTGAACCAGTTAGAACTAAACGAAACACCGACCATTAAGTTGATTATCAGCCAGATCTACTTTATAAGTTGAATCTTCATTGGGTAGTTGGGCCTCTTTCACTTTGTGGGATGGAACCAATTGTCCTATTTCCAAACACACAAACCTCAAGAGCCAAGGAACTGCCATGTGCTGGTGCATGACAGAGATGAGCAAAGATTGTTGCTAAAAATTGCAATTCAGTAAGGCACTTTTCTTAAGCATTAGATGTTATTCCACTTTCAACTTGTGCCAGGAATGAAAAGAAAGAAGGAACTCTTTGGAAAGCAAAGCAAAGCAGCATGACATCACGTTATACTAACTGGATTAATCCAGGAAGCTTCAGTTATGGAATCCTTATCTAATCTTCACCATAGGTGGCCCCTCTCCCATCTCTATCTCCCTGAGCCCACACCAGTCATCAACCACGCAATTATAATAATTCTCCCCACATTCCCCTTAATTCCTTTCATGTTCTACCACATACTTCCACACACTTGCAGCGATTAATTAACCTTAAGAAAAAAAACTGCAAATGGGATGTAGGACCTGGAAACAAAACCTTCACAATGACAAGGGGAGCATGCAAACTCCACACAGACAGTGCCAGAGGTGAAAATTGAACCCAGTGGCTGGAGCCATGAAACAGCAGCTCTATCAGCTGTGCCATTATGCAAATCTTTTACAAGCTTTCATGGAAATCTCTTTCCTTTGCTCTTTCCCTTTGTTTCTGGAAGGGTAAATGGAGCTAGGAATTCCCATCAGTAGCACAGAGGAGCTCCATCAAAATACCAAGACAGAGATGTATTGTCATTGTTGATACAAAAGCAAAATATTACATGCAATGGATATCTGGAAAAAAAGTGGAAAATATTGGCCTACTTAAGTGAGGCCTCATCAGTGCCTGCTAAGAGTTCATTAATTTGAAACATCAACTTCCTTTACAAATGCTGTCTTACCTTCTGAGAATGTTCGGTGTTTTCAGTGTACACTCCACATTCATGTCTTGCAATATTGTCAAAGAAGAACGGTGACACAAAAAATATGAAATGCCACATTTTGGTAGGAAGAGCCTGGAGAGGCAGGATATAATTCTAATGGGAATTCAGAAATGGAGGGGGGTGGTGGAGGGTGGTCTGGGGATACATTTGTAATGTTATTGCATTCAGCAAGGCAGGCTGAGAAAGAAATTAAAATGCAAATAGGATCTTGGGTTTTATAAATAGAGGTAGCAATCACAAGAGCAAGGGAATCATAATAAACATTTATAACGTACGGACTTGGCCAGAACTGAAGTACTCTGTCCATTTCTGTGCTCACTCTTAGGGAGCTGTGCAAAATGCCTGAAATTAGACGGGTGCAGAAGAGATTTATTAAAATGATTCCAAGGTTGATTTAAGTTTGTTCTGTTGATCCATTGGAGAAGTTGGAATAGAGAATGAAGTCGATTGAGAGAAATCATTTCCCTGGGCAGGAGGGTCAAGCACTGGAGAATATAAAATGAAGGTGATTAGTAAAAAAATCAGGAAATCTCCTTATGCAGATAAGAGCCCAGAATACACTGATAAGCAGATTAGAACATAGAACACTGCAGCAGAGTACTGGCCCTTCGGCCCTCAATGTTGTGCCGACACATATATATTCTTTAAAAAAAGTACTAAACTTTCCCAACCCAAAACCCTCTAATTTTTTTCCATTCATGTACATGTCAAAGAGTCTCTTAAATGCCCCTAATGTTTCAGTTTCCACCACCATCCCTGGCAAGGCTTTCCAAGCACCCACAACTATGTGTTTTTTAAAAAAACTTACCCCTGATCTCCCCTAAACTTCCCTCCCATCACTTTATACACGTCTTCTAGTGTTTGCTGATCCTGCCCTGGGAAACAGGAGCTGGTTGTCCACCCTTTCATAATCTTGTAGGCCTCTATTAAGTCTCCTCTCATCCTTCTACACTCCAAAGAGAAAAGTCCCAACTCTGCTAAACTTGCCCCATGAGACTTGTTTCCCAATCCAGGTGACCTCCTGGTAAATCTCCTCTGCATCCTTTCCATAGCTTCCACATCCCTCCTATAATGAGGTGACCAGCTCTGAACACAATACTCCAAGTGTGGTCTCACCAGAGATTTGTAGAGATGCAACATGACCTCTTGCCTCTTGAACTCAGCATTCCATAGGCCTTCTTAACTATCCTATCAACCTTTGAAGCAACCTTGAGGGATGTATGGATTTGAACCCCAAGGTCCCTCTGTTCATCCACACTTAAAGTAACCAATCATTAACCCTGTACTCAGCCTTCTGGTTTGTCCTTCCAAAATGCATCCCCTCACACTTGAATTCCACTTTTCTGCACAACTCTACATCCTGTCTATATCCTCTTGTAACCTTCGACAACCTTCAGCTACATCCCAGTGGAGTATCTAGTTGGGGTGCAGGGGCAGCAATCACTCCCCCTGAGCATATTCTTTAAATGTGGCACCTTTTTGAACTGTGTGCTCATCACTGCTCAATCTCCTGTGATGCGCTGGTGGGCCACCAGGGCATCACAGAAGTTGGGGTGAAAATTAAGAACTCTTCCCCCATGGCCTTGTTTATTTATGTGTGCAGACCAGCTGAAGCCCTAAAAGGGGCTTCCAGCTCGATGGACTCCTCGGTGCTAGGTCCACAGGAAGTGCAGCTCAACAGGTCCTAGAGATCAACAGCTCCTAGCATCCATTGCAGGACTGACATCAGTCTCGGCACAATACAGGATTTTTCTAATTTATATAATCAGTTACAGAATTAGGATTCTCTCAGTTTTGAAGACATTGCTCATTTCTTCCCAATGCTTTTCTCTGTGTTTTATTTGAGTGAAGAGTATCATTCATTTCACGAAAATGCCATGCACCCTGCAAGACTACGCATATACCTGTGGTTTGTGGTTTCCAATCATTTATTCACCATTCATGTGCATTGAAGTATGGGACTAATCTCCGTTTATCTCTTGTGGAAGTTTGCGTTCCGACAAACCCAGGAGAGTACCCCCACCTCCCCCGGCTCTGAAAAATCAGTACGGCCCACCATTCCTCACCGTCTGGCATGCACCTTTTTTGTGTGCCGCTCGCCCTAACGTTATAACCCGGTTATGCCCCTGCTTTATCCAACAACTCCTCCAACCTTCGTATCATTTGCAAACTTACTGACCATCCTTCTGCCTCTTCATCCAGGACATTTATTAAAATCACCAAGTGTCAGGGTCCCAGAACAGATCCTTGCCTAGTGAAAGCAAATGCAATTGTGACATTCAAACTGTGTTGGATATATAATTAAAAGGAAAGGTGGATATTCTAAATGAGGGCATACAATAATATAATGCAGCAGAAAGAGAATCCAATGCAAATGATATCTTAGGAGAACTTCTGATGATACTCATGAAAAAGGATCTTTTTTTTTCATTGAGATGGTAGAGAGATTGTAAAATAACTTCAATCTTCAAGAGTGAAAATGTTCCAAATTTGGGGACCAGGAACCATGCAAAATCATTTTGAGATGTAAAGGAATTTGAAACAACAGTGTAATGTTGGCACTTTCTTGAACTGAGCATGAGAGGACAAGCTCCTGAGTGGTTTATTAGATGAGCAAGTTCAAGAGCATGGAAAACTTAACAATGAAGCACCACATCAATGAAAATGGCTTCTAAAAGCATCAAAGAATTTCAACCAGTGTCTGGAGTAATATTAATGCAGTGCATAGTCAGAGTGAAGGAGGGACAAGAGGAGCATCGTTAAGACAGATTCATGTGGACAAGCTCGGCATGTCATGGAGCCATACATCATGGAAACAGGTCCTTCTGCCCATACTGACCAAAATATTGCACCCACACTGGTACCACCTGCCTGCATTTGGCCTATATCCCTCCAACCCATAAACCTGTATAACAAGAGAGTAGAACTATTAATTTTATTTGTTCTGTGATTCAAATGAGGTGCCTGCGTGCACTCAATGGACCATGCAAAGTGCAGTGAGAAGGTAACGAATTGAGTGAACATTATGGAAAATGTAGGGATTAGGAAAGAGGGGGTGTTGGAACTTTTGAGGCGTATAAAGGTGGATAAGTCTCTGGGTCCCGACGGGATTTTCCCCTGGACCTTGAGGGAAGTCCAGGAGGAAGTAGCAGAGGCTCTGTTGGTGATTTTTCAATAGCCCCTGGTGGGGGGACATGGTGCTGCAGGATTGGCGTGTCGCAAATGTGGTTCCTCTGTTTAAAAATAGCTCCAGGTGTAGACACAGTAATTATAGGCCAGTAAATTTGATGTTGGTGGTCAGTAAACTAATGGAAAGCCTTCTTAGAGATAATATGTATAAGTATCTACAGAGGCAGGGACTGATCAGGGACACCCAACATGGGTTTGTGAGGGGAAGGTCATGTTTGACAAATCCTTTTGAATTTTTTGGAGGTGGTGACTTGGAAAGTAGATGACGGTGGAGCAGTGGATATAGTCTATATAGATTTCAGTAAGACCTTTGATAAGGTTCCACATGGAAGGTTGGTAAGGTAGGTTTAGGCACTAGGTATTAATGTTGAGATAGTCAGATGGGTTCAACAGTGGCTTTCAGTTAGATGCTAGAGAATCATGGTGGATAACTCCTGTCAGGATGGAGGCCAGTGATGAGCGGTGTGCCTCAGGGCTCAGTGTTGGGTCCCTTGTTGTTCGTCATTTACATTAATGATTTGGATGATGGAGTAGTGAATTGGGTTAGTAAGTATGAGGATGATACAAAAATAGGGGGAGTTGTGAATGGTGACAATGGTTTTTGGGGACTGCAGAAGGATTTGGAATGGTTAGAAAAGTGGGCTGAAAGATGGCAGATATTGACAAGTGTGAAGTGCTCCATTTTGGGAAGAATAATCAAAACAGGACATATGAAGTGAAGGGGAGGGCATTGAGGAATGCAGAGGAACAGAGAGATCTTGGAATAATGGTTCATTGTTCTTTGAAAGTGGATTCTCGTGTAGATAGGGTGGTAAAGAAGACTTTTGGTATGCTGGCCTTTATAAATCAAAGCATAGAATATAGGAGCTGGGAGGTGGGAGGTGTCAAAGTGGTAGCAATACGGTAGTTATGGGGGACTTCAACATGAAGGTGGACTGGGATAATCAGACGGGGGCAGGAACACAAGAGAGCGAGTTTATAGAATGTCTACGAGATACTTTCTTGGAACAGCTAGTGGAGGAACCTACCAGGGGGAAGTCGATTCTGGACTGGGTGCTGTGCAGTGACGCAGACTTAATAAGTGACCTTGATGTAGGGGAGCCATTAGGGAATAGTGACCATGGTATGGTTACTTTTAAGCTGCAATTAGAAAGGGAAATGGAAAGGAAGTCGGAAGCATCTGTACTTCAGTTAAATAAAGGGAATTTTGCAGCTATGAGGGAAGAGCTATCCAAAATAAAATGGGAAGATACACTAGCTGGGAGGACAACTGGGGAAAAATGGCAGGTTTTTATGGACATTTTTCACAGGATTCAGGACAAATTTATTCCAAAGTGGAGGAAAGGCTCTAGGAGATGCAAATGGCAGCCCTGGCTAACTAAGGAAATCAAGTGCATTATCAAGTCTAAAGGGAGTAATTATAAGATAGCGAAGCGGAGTGGGAAATTAGAGGATTGGGAAACCTTCAAAGAACATCAGAGGGTAACTAAGAAAGCCATAAGAGATGGGAAAATGAAGTACGAGAGGAAATTAGCAGATAATATTGCAGAGGATAGCAAAAGCTTTTTTAAGTATGTGAAGAGGAAGAAATTGGTTCGGTCTAAAATTGGCCCTTTGAAAATGGGCAAGGGTGAAATTATTACCGGAAACAAGGAGATGGCAGAGGAATTTAACAAATACTTTGCAACTGTCTTCACCAAGGAGGATATAGGTTATAGTCAGTTAGGGGGTAGTGGTCATGCGGTACCAAGAGACTTGGGGAACTTTACTGGGGAGGTAGGGGATCTAATGGATATCCGGATCCAGAAGCAGGAGGTTATGAGTAAATTGTTGGGACTGAGGGCTGATAAATCCCCAGGGCCTGATGGGTTGCATCCTAGGGTGCTTAAAGAGGTGGCTATGGAAATTGTGGAGGCACTGGTCGACATTTTCCAAAGTTCCATAGATTCTGGGGAGGTCCCTGAGGATTGGAGAGTGGCTGATGTGGTGCCACTTTTTAAGAAAGGAGGGAGGGAGAAAACGGGAAATTATAGACCGGTTAGCCTGACATCAGTGGTGGGGAAGATATTGGAGTCCATCATAAAAGGAGAAATAGCAGAACACTTAGTCAGTAATAATAGTATAAGGGCTAGTCAGCATGGATTCCTTAAGGGTAAGTCATGCTTGACTAACCTTCTGGAATTTTTTGAGGATGTGACAAAGAGGGTGGACTCGGGAGAGCCAGTGGATGTGGTGTATTTGGACTTCCAGAAGGCCTTTGATAAGGTACCGCACGGGAGTCTAGTGGGCAAGATCAGGGAGCATGGTATTGGAGGTAAGGTGCTGACATGGATAGGAAATTGGTTAAGAGATAGGAAACAAAGGGTTGGAGTAAATGGGTCTTTTTCAGAATGGCAGGATATGATGAGTGGAGTGCCTCAGGGATCGGTGTTGGGTCCTCAGTTGTTTGTAATTTATGTTAATGATTTGGATGAGGGGATTATAAATAACATGAGCAAATTTGCAGATGACATTAAACTGGGTGGCGGTGTGGGGTGTGAGGAGGATGTAAGGAAAATGCAGAGGGACTTGGACAGGCTGGAGGAGTGGGCGGCTAAATGGAAGATGAATTTCAATGTGAACAAATGTGAGGTTATTCATTTTGGGGGAAGTAATAGGAAAGCTGAGTATTATTTAAATGGAGACAAGCTAGGGAGTGGGGAAGTGCAAATGGATCTGGGTGTACTTGTTCACCGGTCACTGAAGGCTACCATGCAGGTTCAGAAAGCTGTGAAGAAGGCAAATGGAATGTTGGCTTTCATAAAGAGGGGATTGGAGTATAGGAACAGAGACGCCCTTCTGCAGTTATACAGGGCCCTGGTGAGACCCCACCTGGAGTATTGCGTCCAGTTCTGGTCTCCAAACTTGAGGAAGGACATACTAGCTATAGAGGGTGTGCAGCGCAGATTTACAAGGTTAGTTCCAGGAATGGCAGGGTTGTCATATGCAGCAAGGCTAGAAAAACTGGACTTGTATCCATTGGAGTTTAGAAGGATGAGGGGGGGACATGATTGAGGTATACAAAATCATCAGGGGGATAGACAAGGTGAAGTCTGACTACTTGTTCCCAATGATGGGCGAGACGAGGACTAGAGGGCATAGTTTAAGAATACAGGGTAGGCCCTTTAGGACGGAGATGAGAAAGCATTTTTTTACCCAGAGAAGTGTGAATCTGTGGAATGCTCTGCCACAGAGGGTGGTAGAGGCGGATTCGCTGACTATGTTCAAAAGAGAGTTAGATAAGACTCTTGTGGGTAACGGAGTTAAGGGTTATGGGGATAAGGCTGGAAAGGGGTATTAATGGTAATGATCAGCCATGATCTAAAATGGCGGTGCTGGCCCGACGGGCCAAATGGCCTACTCCAGCTCCTATTGTCTATTGTCTATTGTGATGTTAAGACTGTTCAAAGCATTGATGAGGCCTTACTTGGAATACTGTGTGCAGTTCTGGTCCCCAAATTATAGGAAGGTTATCAATAAGGTGTAAGGTGCAGAAAAGATTTACTAAAATGTTGCCTGGATTGCAGTATCTAGAATACAAAGAAAGATTGAGTAGACTGGGTCTTCATTCATTAGAGTGTAGAAGGTTGAGGGGGGACTTGATAGAGTTATTTAAGATAGACAGAGTAGATGTGAATAGGCTCTTCCCTTTGAGGATAGGTGAGATTGGAACGAGGGGCATAAGTTAAGGGTTAGGGGGCAAAAGTTTAGAATCTTCTTTACTCAGAGAGTGGTGGCTGTGTGGAATGACATTCTGAAAGAGGTGGTTGCAGCAGGGTCAATCTTATCATTTAAGGGAAGGTTGGATGAGTATATGGATGTATGGGGATTAGAGGTTTATGGACAGGGAGTGGGTAAGTGGGACCAGAGGAGTTCACTTAAATCAGTGTGTACTAGAGGGGCCAAGATGACATGTTTCCGTACTGTAATTATTATATGGTTATATGGTTATATCAAGAGTGCATTCCAACCCAAGTTAGCACATAAAGATACAGCTCTGCTGTTGGAGAGGAAACAGGTGAAAGAGGTAAAGGTTATTAAAATAATGGAAAATTATGAGGATGATTTTTCAAATATCACATTCACAAAAGAAATTTAACCTTTACTCTAAATAAAATTCAGCATCAATGAAGTTAAAGAGAGCAGATGAGTCACTAAATCAACCCAAATCTTCATCAATCAGATGCCCCTGAAGAAAGAGATGAAATACCTTTAGAAACTAACCAATATTGCATATACCAGCAAAACACTCCAGTTGTTATTAAGCATCACAGCAAATACCTTGATCTCCTCTACCTTTGTTGCCCACCTCACTCCAGCCCTCCTTAGACACAAGAATGTACCATATGAATTGAGTTTCCCCTTTTGTACTATGCAGAGGTAAAATATTCAGTTAAATTTAAATTCAACTTTAAACTATATTACAAGCACATTCGCCAGATCAGTAAAGTATATAAATGGGTCATTATCACAGCAGGTCTGTTAAGCCACCTAACTCTCCGATACATCACCTGTGGGAATTGAGAATGCTGCCTTAGATAATACAGCGAATAGTGCTGTAATGGGAGATAAAGAATGTACATACCAAGCCACAAAATGGTCCTGCATCATTGTACGAAGAAATTTGCAATGCCATCGGTTTTTCCTTTCAGCTGGTCCACTTTTCTCACTGGTTAATGGCCTTTCCCATGAGTTAGGGAACAAGGAAAGAAAGCTGGTAGTACAAGTCCCTGTCGGGTGGGGTCATTTTATCAGAACATCACGCTTTATCCTATGGCTATTTATTTTCTCCCCGCTGCTTTAATGTGACGTGAATCTCATTAGAACATAATTTCAACTCTGAAATAAAATTAAAATAGGAATGGTCGAGAAGTGATCTCTGTTGTTGTTCAGACTGTTCCGGCCAACTTACTTCCAATTAGACATGTAAATTTGTCTAAGGACAAGCCATCTTTTCACATTAAAAGAGATCCACCATAGATGCCTAACAATTTCATTAGGATTTGGCATTGGATCATTATTTAAAATCAAATAATCGTTATGCCCCGACTAAGTATGTACAGTATATTGGTATCACCAAAGACCTTCCTAACAGATGGGAATTCTAATGTTGCAAGGATTAATTATTGTAATTGTGTGCATGGCAGCTTTATTCCACCTCTCATTACCCCCTCTGCCTCTTCACAATTAACTCTGATTTATGATCCACATTATTTTTATGTGGAATGACTGTGTTTTACCATCTGAAAAAAATCTAATAAAGGGGAAGACTATTGAAATTAAATCATAGTACACAGACATCCCTCACAGCTGATTTTCATTCCTGTAAGGAAATATAAATGTGGTAAATTTAGGCCATCCATATATTGCCTATATATGATTATTAAATTTTATGATGCTGTGATGTACAGGGCTTCCAGTGATAAACCAGCCATAAACCCAGGAAAATATGACAATCAAGGGCAATCTAGGGTGGATTACTCTGAACCATCTGAGGGCATAGAGTTATTATAATGCTGGTCAGGTAAGATGAAGTGCAAGGCGAAGTAATCACAGTTTACATCACCAGGTAGGAGAGTAAGTTTGAAAGGTATATTTTTCAGAGAATTGGATTGATGAGCCAAAGATCACAGAGTTGTGGGGTCCTGGAAAGCCTTGCCAAGGGTGGTGGTGGAGGCTCCAACATTAGGGCCATTTAAGAGACTCTTAGGCACATGGGTGAAAGAAAAATAGAGGGTTATGAGGTAGGGAAGATTTTTGGTTTTTTTTTGGTAGGAATATATATAAGTTGGTACAATATTGAGGCCTGAAGGGCCTATACTGTGCTATAGTTTTCTATCACATACTGGCCTATATTGTCCTTACATTTCCTCTATCTAGGCAGGTCGGATCAACTAGAGATTAAACTGGTCACAAGCAATATTGTAAAGCAAACTGGCAGTAAATCTTTGTCCTTTTAAAATTGCACACAATGTCTCTTTCAATGGAAGATTAAATCAGCCCTGATGTTGATTCACTATTTTGCACCACCTATGGTTTTACTTTTAAAATTCACTGAAGTGCTGACTTTGGCTGCTTCGCATGGGAATGAGCCTTCCAGAACATGGTCATCTGTCAACCAACACTAGCCTGGACTTCTCAGGTGACTGTGAGGATAAATCTAAGGAGAGCCAAACTTCAAGAGCAGACTGGTTTAAGCCTTAGACCATATAACATAACATAACAATTACAGCACGGAAACAGGCCATTAGGCCCTTCTAGTCCGCACCGAACCAAACACCCCTTTCTAGTCCCACCTCCCTGCACAATGCCCATAACCCTCCATCTTCTTCTCATCCATAGACCTGTCCAACCTTTTCTTAAATAATACAATTGACTCCGCCGCCACTATTTCTCCCGGAAGCTCATTCCACACGGCTACCACTCTCTGAGTAAAGAAGTTCCCCCTCATGTTACCTCTAAACCTCTGCCCCTTAATTCTTAACTCATTTCCTCTTGTTTTAATCTTTCCTCCTCTTAACGGAAATAGTCTATCCACATCCACTCTGTCTATCCCTTTCATAATCTTAAATACTTCTATCAAATCCCCTCTCAACCTTCTACGCTCCAAAGAATAAAGACCTAATCTGTCCAATCTCTCCCTATACTCTAGATGCTTAAACCCAGGTAACATTCTGGTAAACCTTCTCTCCACTCTCTCCACTCTGTTTATATCCTTCCTTTAATTAGGCGACCAGAACTGCGCACAGAACTCCAAATTAGGCTGCACCAACGTCTTATACAATCTCAACATCACCTCCCAACTCCTATATTCCATGCAATGATTGATAAAGGCCAGCATACTAAAAGCCTTCTTCACCAACCTATTCACGTGAGTTTCTACCTTCAGGGAACGATGTACCATTACTCCTAAATCTTTCTGCTCTTCTGTATTCCTCAATGCTCTCCCATTTACCACGTATGTCCTATTCTGATTCTTCTTACCAAAATGAAGCACCTCACACTTATCAGCATTAAATTCCATCTGCCATTTTTCAGCCCACTTTTCTAAGCAGCCCAAATCCCTCTGCAATCCTTGAAAACCTTCTTCATTATCCACTATTCCACCTATCTTAGTATCATCTGCATATTTACTAATCCAATTCACCACCCCATCATCTAGATCATTAATGTATATAACGAACAACAATAGGCCCAATACAGATCCTTGAGGCACACCACTGGTCACCGGCCTCCAACCTGACAGACAATTATCCACTACCACTCTCTGGCCTCTCCCTTTCAGCCAATGTTCAATCCATTTGACTATCTCAAAATTTATACCTAAAGACTGCACCTTCCTAACTAACCTTCCATGTGGTACCTTATCGAAGGCCTTACTGAAGTCCATATAGACAACATCCACTGCGCTACCCTCATCCACATTCCTAGTCACCTCTTCAAAAAATTCAATCAGATTGGTCAAACATGACCTTCCTCCCACAAATCCATGTTGAGTGCTCCTGATCAGACCCTGTCTATCCAGATGTTTATAAGTACTATCTCTAAGAATTTTCTCCATTCATTTACCTACCACAGACGTCAAACTTACAGGCCGATAGTTGCCAGGCTTCCTCCTTGAACCCTTTTTAAATAACGGAACCACATGCGCAATGCGCCAATCCTCCGGCACTATCCCCATATCTAATGACATTTGGAAAATTACCGCCAGAGCCTCTGCTATTTCCTCCTTCACTTCTCTCAATGTCCTGGGGGAGATCCCGTCTGGTCCCGGAGACTTATCCACCTTTATATTCTTCAAAAGCCCTAAAACTGCACCTTTTGTAATCTCTATATTCCCCATATTTACCCAATTTGCTTTTTTTTTTATCTCACATCTCCCAATATCCTTCTCCTTAGTGAATACCAAGAAAAGAAACTGTTCAATATCTCCCCCATTTCTCTAGGCTCCACACACAGTTTTCCGCTCTGATTTTCTAAGGGACCAATTTTGTCTCTAGCTTTCCTTTTACCATTAACATATTTGTAGAACTCTTTTGGATTAGTTTTCACCCTGCTTGCCATAGTTTCCTCGTACCTTCTTTTAGCTTTCCTAATTCCTCTCTTAAGATTCCTCTTACATTCAATGTATCTTTCAAACATCTCCTTAACTCCATGCTTCTTATATCTAATGTACACCTCCCTTTTTCTTCGAACCAAGTTTCCAATATTCCTTGAAAACCACGGCTCTCTCAAACCTTTTGCTCCTCCTTTTAACCTAACAGGAACATAAAGCTTTTGCACTCTCAAAATCTGATCTTTAAAAGACTTCCATCTCTCTACTACATTCTGCCCATAAAACAAATTGTCCCAATGCACACCCTGCAAGTCCTTTCGCATCTCCTCAAATCTAGCTTTTCCCCAATCAAAAACCTTAACCCTTGGCCCTGACTTCTCTCTTTCCATAATGACATTGAAGCTGATGGCATTATGATCACTGGACCCGAAGTGCTCGCCAACACTAACCTCCGTCACTTGACCCATCCCATTTGCCAACAGTAGATCTAACACTGCTCCTTCTCTGGTCGGCACCTCTACATATTGTTGTAAAAAACTATCTTGCACACATTTCACAAACTCTAACCCATCCAGTCCTTTCACAGAATGTGTTTCCCAATCTATATGTGGAAAATTAAAATCTCCCATAATTACAACCCTGTGCTTATCACAAATATCTACTATCTCCCTACAGATTTGCTCCTCTAGGTCTCGGTCCCTTCCGGGTGGTCTATAATACACCCCTACAAGTGTAACCTCTCCTTTCCTACTCCTCAGTTCCACCCAAATAGCCTCCGTGGATGTGCCCTCTAATCTATCCTTTCTAGGCACCGCTGTAATATTTTCCCTGACAAGCAATGCAACCCCACCTCCTCTTGCCCCTCCGACTCTATCACACCTAAAACAACGAAACCCAGGGATATTCAGTTGCCAATCACATCCCTCCTGCAACCATGTCTCACTAATCGCTACCACATCATACTTCCAAGTATCAATCCACACCTTCAGCTTATCCACCTTTTTTACAATACTCCTGGCATTAAAATATATGAATTTCAGAGATTTCCCAATTTTTAATCCCTGTTTTCCCTCATCTTTAATAACAACATTATTTACTTTTCCTGCCAATTGCCCTTCATCTTCTTCCAGAGCATTTCCCTTCTCTATCACCTGCCCATCCATATTCAAATACTTACTACAAACTTTCTTTGTTTGCATTCTAACCTTCTCCTTACTGCTCTGTACTATTTTGTTCCCTCCCCCCAACCATTCTAGTTTAAAGGATCCTGAGTAGCCCTAGCAAATACCTCTGCCAGGATTCTGGTCCCCCTGGGATTTAAATGTAACCCGTCCTTACTGTACAGGTCACATCTCCCCCAAAAAAGGTCCCAGTTATCCAGAAACTTAAAACCCTGCCCCTTACTCCACCCCTTCAGCCACGTGTTAATCCTCCACCTCATTCTATTTCTATTCACACTGTCACGTGGCACAGGGAGTAATCCAGAGATTACTCCCTTTGCGGTCCTTCTTTTTAACTCCCTACCTAACTGCCTGTACTCACTTTTTAGGACCTCTTCTCTATTTCTCCCTATGTCATTGGTACCTACATGTACCACGACCTCTGGCTCCTGTCCCTCCCACTTTAGGATATCTGGGACACGGATACATGTATACATGGAATACACAACAGGATAGGTTCTCAGAGAGATAGGAATGGAACAATCTTTGATCTCCTACAAAAATATTTCAAGCCATTGAACTCAACACATTCCTGATAGCTTAGTGGGCAACATATGCAGCCAAAGACTTTTTGATCAATGGAATTCCCCTAGCAGCACTTATTGGGAAAAAAAAACCTGAATATAAATAGTAACTATTCTGACCCCCTATCGAAGTCCCAAAACACTTTATGGCCAGTGATTTACTTTGAAGAGTGATCACTGATGTGATGCACGAACTGCAGCAGCTAATTTATGCTCAACAAGCTCACCCCCAACCCCCCCCCCCCACCCCCAGCATCAAATTGATAATAACCAAAGCCAAGAGTTAAATACAGCAGATGCTAGCAATCTGAAACAAAACTGAAAATTGTGGAAATACTCAGAAGGTCAGACTGCATTTTCTCATTTTATTATGTTGTCATTGAGACACAAATTCTATTCCCAAGCCAGGCTGTGAGCAGTCAAATTGGTTGAGACCAGCAAAACAGTCATATGACTGACCCAGGACCGGTCATGAGACACCAAACCACAGTAAACTCTATGAATATGACACTGATGAAGAGACTTAATGTTTCTGATCAGTGACCTTACAGTGTCCATCCAACTTTCCCGCTTGCTTTCAGAGCCCCCTATTATTAAAGATGATGTCCACCAAAAGAACCCGTCAATCTATGAATCACAGGAGTAAAAAATGAAAGTCTGCAGTCACCATGAATGAAGTAAAAACACAATGCTGGAGAAACTCAGCAGGTTAAACAATGTACTTTATATAGTAAGCCAACATTTCGGGCTTGAGCCCTTCAATCTTTGATCTCAACATTTCCGAGAAATAAAATGCCATTATCTTGAATTATTAAGACTGATGCTTGGCACAGGGTTGTAATTATGGGAGATTTTAATTTTCCACATATAGAGATACTGCCTGACTTGCTGAGCATTTCCTCTGGTTTCTATTTTATCCATTGAAGTCTTGGTGTTGGTTGGTGATAGTTGCCTAATAAAAATGCACTGTTAGATTATCTTTAATGTGTCCTCTGTTGGTTGGTCGGAATGCACAATGGCTATTGTGGACTTCATTTGATATTGCCAGAGATGCTCTTTGAACACACAGGGTTAAATCAGTTTTACAGGAGTGCCACTCTGAGTTGGGATTTTCCTTGACAGCTGTTTTGTTTGGTGTCGCATTCCCAGAGTTTGCTGTGGTCTGGGATTGATTGACAAGCTCTGTGTCAGCCATGCATCTGCTGTGCTCATCTCATCCACTTTCAACTGGTTGAGGCTGGTAGTGCTCACAACATGGGAATGCCTGTTTTAGAACAGAATATGAATCTTTGGAAAAGCAGAATAAAACAATTAAATATTTAATTTATTCATGAAGTTTTGCTCCCTTTGAATAACATCAATAAACTGTCAATGCATAACGACAGTATGTTGCAATCTTTTGTCCTGATTACGTTGGAACAAAAGATGAAGAAATCTTCCTGAGCAATTTTTATTTTATGTGCTCTTATGTGGGGTATAGATATCACTGTCTGAGTCACTCCTCAGTCACCCATGAGATGAGTGGCTTTCTATGCAAGCTCACAGAGTGTTTCAGAGTCGTTCACACTGGTGTGTCTGGGACCAAACAGGGCTAGATCAGACAAGGATGGGAGATTCTACTCCCTCCCCCCACCCCCACCCCAAAGAATGTATGCTCAACAGACTGAGGAAAATATACAGGAGCATTGTTGGGTACACTTTCCTCAGACTTGAAGAGTTTCAGCTTGAACCGTCGACCATTCTTTTTGTCATACTGATGTTACTTGACCCATTGAGTTCCTCCAGCAGGTTGTGTTTGGCTTCAGATTCCAGCATCTGCAGTCTTCTGCAAGTCTCCTCGTATAAAATCTTGTCCAATATCACACTTTACGATCACAATAACTGACATTCAAATATTTAGGTTATTAAACTCTCTCTGGTGTTGCTGAATTGAAAGTCACAAAACTTGGTGTTACAGGATGTGAAACTGCTCCCTGTTGTTGAAATACTGAAGTCTAAAATTATGATCCAATGTTGGACATGTACCACAAACCAGGTCAAGCACTGTTAAAAATCAATCCCCAACACTTTTTGTCTTCTATTTAGGCTCTGCCAGCAGACGTGACTATAATGAAGAGGACTTGCAAATCATTTATGTGCCAAGGTTTAACAATTAGACCCATTCTTGCCATTGTTCATCAGGCAGAGGTGGGACTCCACAGTCCCAGAGGATTGAAACTGATTCCATTCCTTCTTCTGAAACAGGTAACATTTACCTGTGATTGCACCTGATCTGACTCATTCCATCAACCCACTGAAGTACTGGTTTAGATTGAAATGGGAAGGAAGTTTGGTAGAATATGGATTACTCTGAATTATGTTTAGTAAAATTTATCAGTAGTTCAGTTTTTTTTTTAGAATTCAAATTTCAGATTTATTGTCAGAGTACATACATGACATCACATACGACATACCCTAAGATTCTTTATCCTGCCAGATAAAAAGTACACAACGTGCAATTCTAGGAAAGAACGCAGTCAATTTTAACTGGACACTGATTGACAGGCAGTTAAAGTGGAAACATTGCATTGGTTTGATTTTAAATGGACTATATGTTAATATCCCTCATTACATATCTAGTCCTACATAACATACCTTCTCCCTTTAATCCTAGGCTAAGATCAGCACCCCACCCAAAATGATATGGCCTTACCTTGCATTTTTACACATGCATGGAAGATAGTTTACAGTGAGTAATGGTTGAAATGAACAAATTTGACTCACATTATATTCTTTACGCTTAGGGTAGGGCACTCCATGTTGGGAATAAAATATGTCGTTCTCTCTGAATTGGGAAATCAAGGGATGTAGTACATTTATTGAGATTAACGTGGCAAAGAATTCTATCAGAATAAATGGGTGTTTTACAAAGATATTGGATTGGCAATATTCCTTTCTGTTATAAATCTGGTATAATATGACATGTTTTTTTTCCCTTTCTTTATAAAAGTGGGAATGTTGGAATACTGTACTTCCTTCCAAATGCTAAAAAACCAGTGCCACATAAAAATCTGTTAAGTAGAGTTCCAATAAATACTCTAATTCACTCTTCCTCACCAACAATTTTATTGAAAACCTGTACAACTGATGTATTAACAGAAATAAGCAATAAACTACACATGGTATTAACTGTGACATTTACATGCAGCACAACGACAGTCTAAATATATACGTTTTATCTGTCTTATTAACATATTTATGAGGCCTTTTCTGGAATTATGACTGAGATTAGCTGACTGCAAAAGAACCATTTCTGCTACTTATTCTTCAAACTACTCATCTAATTAGCATTTTGGAAAAGACCATGCAGCTCTGAGGCTTCAAGTTATTAATTTAATTCTGATTCCCCTTTTGAAGCATTCCTTCAGAATCTTACTGATGGAAGACAACTTTGTGAACTGTACGGAAAGCTTCAGGAACATTTTTCAGCCTTAGGGAGTCTATTATGAAAGGTCCAGAGGAGGAATTCTAAACTGTTTCTTTATCACAGCCTTTCCTCGTTTGGTATAGAGGATAAGAGTTGGTTTATTTTGAGTAATAGTTGGAAATGGAAAAACTGACTCATGTCAAATTCTTTTAGCTCAGTGGAGGTCATACCACATTGGGATTTCCTCCATTTATTGAAGTAGGAAAAGCATGGGATTCAGTTCCATTACTCTGAAAAATGGCACGTGGCAAATCGAACAAAATAATGGGGGATTTACCGTCGGTATTAAGTTAGTCAAGATGGGATGTGATTTTCTTCTCCAAGTACTGACCAGGAATCAATCAAATGGTCAGACACACTGGAAACGTGATCACAGGAGCCAAAACTCTTGGCTGGAATCAGGATGTGCAAGTCCCAAGTGGAGTGAGGAGCACCTGGGGTTGTGTAGACCACACACCCCTGAGCTTCCTCAGCTGTATTGGCTCCTGTCCTGGCAATCCCTTACTGAAAACAAAACTCTTGTTTTTGAATCTCAACCTCGTTTTGTTATTCCAGATGTCTACATTCTTCCCCAATCCCAATGAGATCTCTGTGCCCTTCCAATTCTTGATCATCCGTGAATGGAATGATCTATGCTTTAAGCTATCATCACCCCGAACTCAAATTCCCTCTTCAAACCTTTCTGCTTCTATACCCATCCCTTCAATATTTCTCTTAAAATGTGATCTTTCCTTAACTAAGCTTTGCACGTGTCTGATTTTTAAATATATTTTGGTCTTAGTAACCAGACACCTGGCTTCTGTGATACTGCCTCAAATTTTTATCTGTTATTGCTCCTGTGAAGTTATTTGAATGCCTTTCTATGTACAACCCAGAACTTCTGTTCAGGATTCAATGTTGACCATTAATGCTATATGTTCTTCCAGTGTCCTCCCCCTTTCCAAAGATATACAGGTTAGTAGATAAGTGCCTACTGTAAATTGACCCCAATGTGTAGATGAGAAGTAGAGGAGGGTAAACAGGATGTATTTGTTTAGTGTTAATGCATATTTTATGATTGGAGCAGAATTGGTAAGCCAGAGATCTGTTTCCATGCTGTATGATTTGATATTAAAAGCACTGGATAAATACTTATTTTCATTATTATTTTTTATGCAGCACTTTCTTAATCTTTTTATCAGGTTCATTTGGATACTGTAGTGGAAATAATTATAAAGGGCTAGATTTCCCTCATGGTTTTTCTGATGTAACTTTGAAGGAATGTTTTATGGGGTTACTGCCAAAGTTATGGTGAATGGTGATCAGACCCCATTCCTCTTCCCTCACATGGAAAACTAAACCACAATATTCCTAGGAATATGTGGGAAAATTTGGAGATGCAATTTGCATCTTGAGATTTCTGCATCTCTGGAAATTTTATTCCCTATCTTCCAATAAATTGGGCATCTGCCTTTCAAAATTAACAAACTGTAATCATTCAAGCTCTACCCTCTCCTGTCAAAGCCATGTGCATTCAGCAGATAACCAATGCTGAGAAATCCAGTGCAGTGTTATTCAGGAGATTGATTGGATGGTGATTCAGGCACTATCAAATAAATATTAACCCCAAACTCTTAACATTTATAATGCAAGGGTTATAGGCAATAAGTGGAAAATGTCTTCAGATATCCTTAGAACCAGATTGATGAAGTAATGCATGCTCCCCTAATTGTCACCAAACCAGAATTCATGGAGCTGGTGCTTAACTTAATCTCCACAATAATAAGAGGATGGAATGATGCAAGCGAGTTTGCAGATGCTGTGGTTGTAATAAATATACAAAAGTGCTGGAGAAACTCAGAGAATCGTTTCAGATATCAAAGATAATGTCATCCACCATCCTGATTCCATTTGGATTCCACAGACACAATGCCATGTGAATTGGCCAGGAACTTCATTGCCACGTAGGGATCAGCACATTATGATGTGGATAGGACCTGAATTGGTGATAAAACAGAATTGTTTTATGGCAATAAATGGAGAATAGTCTTGATGAAGTAGGACCAATGTTATTTTCCAGAGCCAAGTCAGATGCAAGCAGACCCGCCTTGCACCTCCCATTCCAAGCCAAGTAATTCTAAAGAGGGCCAAAGCCAGAGGTCTGAGGAGGGACACTTCTTGTAGGTGTGTAGCTTGCTAACATCATATGTGGATTGCTCTTTTAAATGAATTGAAAGGAACTTAAAAGCATTTCCACCTGGTGCCCACACATACCATGATGAGAGTCAAATTCTCGCCTGTTAACGTACATTTTTAAACACAGAAGCACCATTATGTAGCCCATTGCTAAATGTATGTAAAATAACAATCTGGCATTAGATCAGGGAGGTCACAGGGGGCAGCTACAGTGTAAACGTCCTGGTGATCTCAAGCCTTCGACACCGTGAGCAGGAAAGGGCTTTGGCAAATACTAGAGCGCATCGGATGTCCCCCAAAGTTCCTCAACATGATTATCCAACTGCACGAAAACCAACAAGGTCGGGTCAGATACAGCAATGAGCTCTCTGAACCCTTCTCCATTAACAATGGCGTGAAGCAAGGCTGTGTTCTCGCACCAACCCTCTTTTCAATCTTCTTCAGCATGATGCTGAACCAAGCCATGAAAGACCTCAACAATGAAGACGCTGTTTACATTCGGTACCGCACGGATGGCAGTCTCTTCAATCTGAGGCGCCTGCAAGCTCACACCAAGACACAAGAAAAACTTGTCTGTGAACTACTCTTTGCAGACGATGCCGCTTTAGTTGCCCATTCAGAGCCAGCTCTTCAGCGCTTGACGTCCTGCTTTGCGGAAACTGCCAAAATGTTTGGCCTGGAAGTCAGCCTGAAGAAAACTGAGGTCCTCCATCAGCCAGCTCCCCACCATGACTACCAGCCCCCCCACATCTCCATTGGGCACACAAAACTCAAAACGGTCAACCAGTTTACCTATCTCGGCTGCACCATTTCATCAGATGCAAGGATCGACAATGAGATAGACAACAGACTCGCCAAGGCAAATAGCGCCTTTGGAAGACTACACAAAAGAGTCTGGAAAAACAACCAACTGAAAAACCTCACAAAGATAAGCGTATACAGAGCCGTTGTCATACCCACACTCCTGTTCGGCTCCGAATCATGGGTCCTCTACCGGCATCACCTACGGCTCCTAGAACGCTTCCACCAGCGTTGTCTCTGCTCCATCCTCAACATCCATTGGAGCGCTTTCATCCCTAACGTCGAAGTACTCGAGATGGCAGAGGTCGACAGCATCGAGTCCACGCTGCTGAAGATCCAGCTGCGCTGGGTGGGTCACGTCTCCAGAATGGAGGACCATCGCCTTCCCAAGATCGTGTTATATGGCGAGCTCTCCACTGGCCACCATGACAGAGGTGCACCAAAGAAAAGGTACAAGGACTGCCTAAAGAAATCTATTGGTGCCTGCCATATTGATCACCGCCAGTGGGCTGATATCGCCTCAAACCTTACATCTTGGCGCCTCACAGTTTGGCGGGCAGCAACCTCCTTTGAAGAAGACCGCAGAGCCCACCTCACTGACAAAAGGCAAAGGAGGAAAAACCCAACACCCAACCCCAACCAACCAATTTTCCCCTGCAGCCGCTGCAACCGTGTCTGCCTGTCCCACATCGGACTTGTCAGCCACAAACAAGCCTGCAGCTGACGTGGACTTTTTACCCCCTCCATAAATCTTCGTCCGCGAAGTCAAGCCAAAGAAAGAAAGAAGAAGAAAAAACACATTAAAGCAAAATGTAAGTTTAAAATGTTTTCCATTTCAGAAAAGTAACTTTGAAATCCCAGGTGTGGAAGTAAGAAGTACTCACAACAATGCTCTCCCCTACTTATGACCCTTCACCTCCACCAGGAGCTGGGGAGGATGAAGGTAGCTGGTGCAGTCATATTTTGCACTTTACTCAGCTGGAATCCTGCCAGGGAACAGGCAAAACTCAAGCAGGAAATTTGAACCACTTTGATACACAGTTAGAGAACTCTCTTTGATATAATAGAATCTGTTAGTTGGATGCCTCCTGGTGTGCTGAGAGAGACAAAAATGTTAATTTCCGATTACTGTCAGCTGTTATAATAAGCAGGCTGTTATTATGGGAGGAGAATAGCAGTTAGAATCCATTATCTCATCGTTTACTAAGGTGCTAAGACTGCGAACATTTTGGTTGCATGGCTGCTTCAAAGAAATTACTTGAAATTCAAATAATAAACATCTGTGGAACTGATGAACCATCTTATGTGCCTTGTTCATATTTGCCACCTTACAGATGAAATGTATTTAAGAAAGAACAGACTTGCATCTAGATAGTGGCTTCAGTAAGGTACAGAATTAAGTTGTTGTTTTCTTTTTGCATTCCTGATTACTTCAGACATTTTTCGGCAAACAGTTTCTGAGCAGTACAAACTTGAAAGTCCAATTGTCCTGCTCAGATTCCAGCACCCCCCCCTCCCCCACCACACCCTATGTTTCAATTTCAGGTGAAAAAAAACACACTGAAAGACAGCTTGAACAAAACATGTGTGATACTCATAGAATATATTTAGACAAGAATGAGGGACATAGATTTAGAGATGGAGACTAACAGTCATTGTGAAAACAATGATATTTTCCAAGCCTAACTTCAAGTTCACTGCTTCAAATCATGCCATCGAGTTTAGCCAGATCATCTCAAGAGATTCTTGTACTTCATAAAATGTTTATTAAAATCTTTAATTTTTAAATCACAATTGGAGAGCTTTTTGCTTTTGACCTTAACAAGTTACAAAGATTGTGAATTAAATCATGAGTTGAGGCAAAATATTAGTCTGCAGTTGTTTTCTTTTAAGGGACATGACAATACCAAAGGTAACTTTAATTTATAACCATCACTAACTTCGTAAGAGAGTCATCACATCAAATCCAATGATATGGAAGCAGGTGTGTTGGTGAGGAATAAGCTTTGAAAGAACAGAGGCACCTTGGAGTCCAAATCCATACATTTCTCAAGGTTGCCAGGCAGGTTGATAGGACAGTTAAGTATGCGGGGTTTCAGTAATTGGGGGATTGAGTTCAGGAGTGGCAAGGCAATGTTGTAACTCCCTAAATCTCTGGTGAGACCACACTTCAAAGTATTCAGTTCTGGTCAGCTTATTACAGGAATGATATGGAACCTATGGAGAGGGAGTATAGGAAATTTACCAGGATGATGCTTGGAATGGAAAATATGAGGCTAGGTTAGCAGAAATCTCTTTGGAATGAACAAGGATGAAAGGTGACTTGATCCAGGTCTTCAAGCTTGTGAGAGGCATGGATTAGGTAGATGTCAGCACCTTTCCCCAGGGTTGGTGTAGCGAACACCAGATGACATCTGTACAAAGTGAAAGGAGGAAAGATTAGCAGAGATATCAGAGGTCCTTTTTTTTACTACAGAGATTTGTAGATGCCTGGAATACAATTGCCAGGACTGGTGGTGGAGGCTGTAACAATAGGGCATTTAAGAGACTCTTAGACAGGTACATGGATGAAAGAAAAATAGAGGGTAAGGGTGTTTTTATAATAAGATGTATAGATCAGCACAACATCATGGGCCAAAGAGCCTGTACTGTACTGTAATGTTCTATGTACTATGAGCATTTTAAAGGAAGAAGGAGAATCAGAGGAGTTAAATGATAGAACCCCAGATTTCTTGAGCTAACTGGATAAATGCATGATTACCAATTGTAGAGTGATTAAAATTGGGGTAGAATTGGTGGAGAACTGATATCTGTGGGAATTGTTGAACTGGTAGGATTATAAAAATGTTGAGGATGAAAACTTGGAGGGAAATTAAATTGACAATGAAAATTCAGTTCTTATTAGATAAATGCTGTCAGCAAGCAGCAGAGCAATGAAGGAAAAGGATATGACTTTGCTCCATTAACGCAGAGAAGAGCGGAACAGTGAATCAAGGGGTGGAGAGTCACTGAAATATCTCCAAAATATTGTACCAACCTTGGCAAAATTACTAAATATTTCCATTTTAGATCATTGTTCCAGTTGAAGGATGTGCATCAGAAGAACACAGGGTGTGATGCCAGAGGTCAATTGATCTGATGTGAAGAGAGAGTAAGAAATCCAGACACTGGAATAGTCAGATCTTGACCACTGAAACAAAGGACTGACATGTGGAAGGCTTCTGATGTCTGACCCTGACCTATCTAATCCTGTTCACTGAGTTCACAAAATGAAATGAACACAACAATTCCTTAAACTTAAATTTATCTAAGTATGGCAGAAGGTAAAGCTCTGAAGATTGGTCACACTTCAGTCTATTTGATATTCTCTCCAAAGGAATGAATTGCATCTGGTTTTAAAGAAATAAAAACACAAAGAAGCAAATGAGTTTAAAACCAATTTATTTGAAAACGCTGCTCATTTAATGAGAACAATTTCCTTTGAAAATAATCAAAGCCCCACCACTCCATTAAATTAGGTAAAATTAATTGAAATCCTTATGTCTGACTCCTGTTAAATTCAAAAGAAGAAAGTTGTTTCTTCTCTCCCCTAATGACCGAGCGCTGTTTGGGTAGAGGAAGTGGAACTTTTTGTTTTGTGTTGCATTTTTTTTTCAGAACTATCTCGAGGTGTTTCACGTCAAATAAAACACTTTGAAGTTCAGTGATTTGTTGATGTGTAAGACATGTGGTAAAAACAATCAGCAGCTGAGTGAAAATAACCAATAGAAACTAGAAAACCTCAGAGCATAAACTGTAATAATCTGTAAAATAAATAACATTTGCAAAATTAATGGAAATTGCCATTAAAAGACAGAGATAAAAATCATAAAAAATGTGTTTCCAAAGGTTCCTGCTATCATCTTATTCACTGACAAGGTGGAATATAGATTTTCATAATGACATAAATAGGTATGGATACATGACATGAATTCTTGATATTACATTTATCAATGAAATAAAATATTTTGCCTTTCTGGAATTGCTGTAGTTCCCAGATTTCACTGTGTGCTTGCTAAACTTGGAAACTCCATTGTGTTTTAGATGCCTAAAAATGTTATCTTGGTAATGCTGCCGGATTTCATAACTTTCTGGGATCTGAGCTTCAGTTATGCTGCAGTTCCCAATTTGCATTGTCAAACAGGGAAAACTCCTAAATAAGGAGACGCCATCATTTCTCAGACTATCTGATTTGCTGCATTGGTGGATTTGACCCCTCAGGATGATGCCACTAGTCTCATGTGTATTCATTTTGCATTGAAATAACGAAATCATTGAAATAATGGAAATTATGGCTGCACCACGCATATCCTTGGACAGTGAGACTGGACTTGCCAGCAAGAAGTTGTTCAGAGACTATAGGGCTGCCAGTTTTCCGCTAATCATCATTAACTTGCTTGCTTTGAAAACAAGCCCTGGCTCTCTGAATGAAAAATTTTCTAGTGGCATACAGCATTCTGATTGAAATCCAAATGCAGGGCAAACATATTTTCTTTCAAAACAGCCATTGTCATTGTTCACTGTGTCTTACATCATTAACCAGACAAACATGAAGTATTTTAGGCTTGCCATTTCCAAAGTATCTATCTGCTTCTCTGTTAGCTGTTCACTACTCTCTTGACTCAAAACAGAACCACCTTAATGAAGAAAACGGTATTCTGGGCATCGTGCATTATAGTGGCCCCATAATTTCTTCAATAAGGCAGAACCTAAATTATGAATTATGACTTTGATAGCTAAACTGAATGCAGATTCATTTAAATAACATTTATAATATCAAGAATGTTTAATGGAATCATAGCAGATGTATTTCATTATATCATTTCTACATTTACACTATGAGCAACTGACTGTTGATTTCTGACTGGCTGAGTGTGTTGAATTAGTTCCAACTACTCAGCACAATACACAGAATCAGGGATCCAATTCTATGCCAAAGAATCTTCACAGGATACTAAATTGCTTATCTTTCTGACAATTTACCTTTACTTCCCACTCATCTACCCACTCATCACACCTGCTCCTTCTCTATCCCCCAAATAGAGATTGGTGATTCCTGAGATTTACCAGAGATTGTTGCAGGTTCAATTAATAACTATATTAATGTGTAATTGCATTCATAATGCTGCATTTGGGGAATTTTGACTGTCATAAGAGGCTTTAGGCTTTTCTATTAAATAGTTACATCAGCCTAAGTTTGGATCTTAAAGTCCAGCATTTTTCTTTTTCACACTTGGCAGAGATGAAAACAAGCCTGGAGGATTGCCAAAGGGTTATTGAAACTCTTTCCTAAACAATCTTGAACCAAGGATGAATTGTGATTATATTCTGTCACCTCCACTCAGCATTTGCATGCAGTATGTTAGCCTATTCACATCTAAATATTATAAGGTTACCTCCCTGCCATCCTGGCCTTTGAATCTAGTAGGAGGGGAAACCCTGGGATAGAATAATCTTGCATAGGCACTAGATGGGCTGTGCTTGGATGATCCAGTTGTTCTTTGTGCTTCAGTCATACACATCTAAATAAAATTTATTGAAAATTGCTGTTTGCAAATTTTGCACTGAAAAATGAGTCAATTTTAGTCAAGCTTTCTGCAATGAACGATTTAAGTTTCAAAGACACCGCTATGATGAAGTCAATATACTTTGCATAAACCTGTTTCCCAAGCTAAATAGCAATAAGAATGTTGCAAAATGTCCTAATTAGTTTCCAGATTAATTTTTAATAAATGCATTTCTAATTGGCGATATACCTAGATTGAAACATGTAGAGAAGTTTATCACTTTTAGTTTGGGTCAAGATTAAATTTATGATGTGTGTCTTAAGAAATAATTATTTCTTTAATTTGTAATGTTTGACATCAGGTACATTTGAGATCTACAGAACATTTTAAAAAGACCAAAAATCCCAAAGGACCAGATGTGAGAAAGCATTACTTAATAACACAAAAACAAGACTGATTTTTCTCTCTCTGTTGTTGTTTCTGCCAGGCTTTCTGTGTTCCATTTATCTGCTCCTTTCTGTCTTCGTGTCTGTATGCATTAATCTGTGTGTGTATCTATCTAAATTAGAATGTATCTCTGCCTGTTTGTATTTATGTGTGGGCGTAGGTGTATGTCCCTCTATATTGTTATTTCTTTGTATTTCCTTTCCTCATGATGCCAAGCTAATTTTTCATGTTCAAAATAAAAATTACAGTTAGAGTGGATACATATTCAATAACATCAACTCATGGTGACCGGAATAAGGCTGCTATAATACTGAAAATAATTAAGCTCTGGAGAGTTTTACCAGTAAGATCTTTATTTAAACCTGATTCCTTCAATTTATGTGTGAAATGCAGAACTTGAAATATCAAAAAGATATGAGTGCAGAGATTCTGAAAATGTAGATGTTGGTCAAAGGGAAGACTCTCCAGTAGCAATAGGATGCCCTTCTCTCACCCTTTAACATTTCATTTGCAAAATATGAGGATGGCTACCATTCATTGTCTATTCTAAATTGCTTGAAAACTGAGTGGCTTCGTAGGACATTTTTGAAGATGTGACATTGTTGGTCTGGAATTATACTTGGTTAAATACTGTAAGAAACCCTCCCCAATAAAGTCACAAAACCTGGAAGGTTCTTTTGTTGTACTATTTCCATTAGTGACATAAGTTTTATTCAGTCAATTGAATTTAAATTAATCTTCCATGCCGGCATTTCAAATCACGAGGTCTAGCTCATTAGTCCTGATCTCGATACAGCTCTAGCCACATGCGTAATGCATCATGTGTGGATATACAGTGCAGTGCATTATTGCAGTGAGCTAAAGGAATGTCACTCTTTCCTCTTTGATATCTCCATCAACCGCTAGAAAGCCAGCTCTCCTCCCAATGACCCAATAGGATATCACTCACCATACATTATTCCCATCCCCACCATTCTTTAGCAAAATGGAGATAGGGCTTTCTAAGATATATTTGTAAATGTATTCAACATTGCTTTTTTTTTAATACTGAACAACATCCAACTCAAATTAATCCAAAATATGTCTCACCTGATATTTGATTCCTGGATTAAAGTTCATCTTTAATGTTCCAAATTCTCAGCAATGTCAAGATATTATGATGGTGTGAAGGCAATTGTCATTGAGTGAGGATTTACCTGTTCTCAATTGGTTGACTACAATCTTAAACTGCAAGTAAGAAGCAATCCTCACCCAATGACAGCAGAGAGATGGTAATGGGGATTTTGACTGGAGGTTTCAGTGGTGCAGCAAGGGCAGTTTCCTGCCAGACAAAAGGAAGCGAGATGAAGATGGATCTAGAGTAAGGAAGAAAGGGCTATCTACATTCAGCTCAAAGCCTTGGGTCCTGGTACTGGGTTAAAGTCCCATTTTTTTGATGCAATGCACATAGGCCATGGGAAGGGATGAAGCACAATTTTGTTGTGAACGTACACGTTGCTGGAGAATGTTTGAAGATGAAAATTGCATTTGTGCGCTAATCTAGAGATTTATCAGGTGAAAGAGTTGCTCTCTTTGGGAGAATTGAGGGGTGATTTGATAAAAGTGATCAAGACCACGAAGGGTCCAAAGTGAAATAAAGAGAAATCTTTATTTCAAGGTCAGAAGGAAAGATTTGCGATTGACATACAAAACCAAGGATGACAATTTAGGAGAGAAAGCTTTGTTATAAAATGGGTAATGGATCTGGAAGTAACTCTCTGCGAAGCTGGTGGAAGCAAACTTAATCTTCACAAAGGATCTAAATGGAGGGAAAATAATGGCATGATAGGGAAAGAGCTCATGGCTGAGACAAGCTCAAGGACTTTTTAGAAATAGCATATGATCAATGGGCCGAATGGCTCCCTTCTTAAAAAATATCAATCATTCCATGATTTAAAAAATGCTCTGTATTGCATAAAATTATTTTTATGAAAGATTAGGCACTTGAGATCTTATTCCATGAAAGGCACATCTGTGGACAAGTTTTGCAGGTGCAGTTTATGATCCATCTGCTGTGATGACAGGTTATGTTAGTGAATCCGAATAATGCCTACAGAGCGGTAGACCACAGCACACTGGCACAAATGGTTAGATACAGTCAGCTTGGAACATCTGGTAGACAATCCAGTGATCATTGAGGATCAGAGGTGGAGAGGGTGAGGAAGTTTAAGTTCTTGGGAGTCACTATCTTGAAGGATCTTTCCTAGACCCAACAGACCAATAACATCATGAAGAAAGTACATCAGCACCTCTACTTCTTTAGGAGTTTGCCAAGGTTTGGTATGACACTTGAAACCCTGGCAAATTTCTACAGAGGTATGGTGGAAAGTTTGCTGACCGGCTGCATCATGGCCTGGTATGGGAACACCAATACCCCTGAGTGTAAAGCTCTCCAAAAGATAGTTGACACAGCCCAGGACATCACAGGCAAAACTCTTCCCATTATTGAGTACATCTACCGGGAACACTGCTGCTGGGAGCAGCAGCAATCATCAACATCTCACATGCTCTGTGCCATCAGGAAAGAGGTATAGGTACCACAAGACACGCACCACCAGGAACAGCTGCTACCCCTCCACCATCAGAGTCCTCAATGAGAAACTCAATCAGAGACTCATTTAAGAAACTCGTGCACTTTTTTGTTTTTCCTTTTATTATCCCTGTATTGCACAGTCAGTTTATTTACATTAGTTATCCGTTTACTGTTCTTTGTGTACATGTTTATGCAGTGTACAGTTTATTTTTTGCACTACCAAATAGTGGTAATTCTGCCTCACCCACAGGAAAAAGGAATCTTGGGATTGTATGCGATGTCATGTATGTATGATAAATCTGAAATCTGAAATCAGAAATCTGAATGTGAGTTCAGGCAATAAAAAGAAGCCTTTCCCTGGATCATGACTAGTTTACATTTTGAATCCCTGCTCTGAACTGCAGATAGCTGAGATCCCTGGAAATTGAATTAGACCTACTTTTGGTGCATGAAAACATAGCTACATTCAGGATAGCACCAAAACAGCAAATAATTGCAAAGTTGACCAAGAATTATATTAAAATGGGAATCAGATACCAGCATCAGCAACGATTGTTTCCATTTCACCCTCCCTCCTTTACCTTCCCACTTGACCCCCTTTTCTTTCTCTTGCCTCCCTCTCTCTCTCGGTCTAACACCCACCTATCCAATGCCTCAACTCTACCCTCTACCTTTCCAGCTGTTCATCATCCTTCATCCCTCCCTCATTCATGAATCTCCTGATGGCCCCCGTTCAACACCTCCCACTTTGTTCTCATTAAATTGGCTGTATCACCTCTTCTGGGAGATGAAGCTCTGCCCTCTGAGTAGGGAACATGCCACCTTGTCCCTGATTTTAACTGCTCCCTAACACTCCTCTGCACTACAGATTCCCGAGCCCCACCTCCCAGTCTCTGGGACTCTACTGCTCATCCTCTTACAATCGCTTCCATCTTCAGTCTTCCTTCATATGCAATAATATTCAAAATGTAATAACCTTTACCTGCCATAAGGCTTACAAAGAGTCGCCATGAGCAGTTTGTGACAATGCATAAAAACAGCACATGATGACAAACTTTCTACAGATGTTTGGCGTCTCCTGCTGGATGCCTCCAATCAGGTGCAGCCAACAAAATCCTGACATGAGGAGATGTCAGGCTTTCCATTCCTCTCCTGGTATTTGCAGGGTCCCAGACAAACCCAGCTGCTATGCACCTATCGTGGACAATCAACATCTCCTCACTTGTCAGGAAGGCGCAACAGCGACTGCGCTTCCAAAAGGACTGAGGTGGGCAAGGCTACTCACCGCTATCGTGTCTACTTTCTACAGGAGCTCTATCAAGAGTGCCCTGGCTGACTTCATCACAGTGTGGTACGGTAGATGCAGAGAAATGGATCAGAGGTCAATCCACGCGACCATAAGAGTAACAGAGAGGATCACTGCAGTCTCTCTCCCCCCCCCCCCCCATCATTGACTTGAACTACTGGGACTGCAATCTGAAGAGGGCATGTAAAATCTTTAATGACCCCTTCCACAATGCAGACTGCATCTTTCAGTTGCTCCCAATGGGAAAGAGATAGAGCAGTATCAAATTGAGCAACAACTTCTTCCCATGGGCACTGCGAATGCCAAATGACCATAGGAACTCCTCACACTAACCATCTGAGACTCGCATATTTACTAAACATATTTATTTGCATATATGAACACTTGTCCTGCATGTGTATTATTTGTCTGTATGTGGATAATGTCTGGTTGTGCGTTTTCATGTTGTTCTCTGAGGAGAATGCTATTTCGACAGGTTGAACTGAGCAATCAGAAGACAATAAACTTTTAAATGAGATACAGAGTCAAAATTACTTTGAATTCCATGGAGAATGGAGTCCAAACTCAAAGGTGTGGTCAACTGCCTTCCTCCAAAATGGCATCTATCTTCATGATAGCTGCTTTGGAAAATCTGAGCCTGCCAATGTATTGTTTATCAGGAAGGATATGATGTGCCTGCAAACTCTGGGGAAGTAGTTGCTTCCCTGATGGTAGCTTTTCACCTGTGTCCCTGATCCACTCTGAGTGGGCAGCCATGCTACAATGGTGCCACTGGCATTGTCAGCACAGAGCAGTTATCGAATGACCATCAAAGCAGGTATCAAAAAGCAAAGAAAGAATGTTCATTTACACATTTTTTCATGGACATTGAAAGGATTCTGAGCAATCTGCAGTGAAGTTGAAAGCTCCCAAGTCAGATCTCCTGGTATCAGTAGGATGGATATTCCAGTAAATGATGGCCAAAATAATGAACGCATGCAATCTGTTGAATTTTACTAAAACTACTTTGCGACAGTTGCAGAGTGGATTTTCAACTCCAATTTACAATGGTTTAAGCAGAAAGAATGCAAGGCACAATAAGCACACATCAGATGCCCATAAAATGTCAGATGCTAGTTTGATTACAGGCAGAAGGTCATAGCTCCGTTTGAAAATCAATAGAGTTTTATTCCAGAATGATTGGGATGCAAACTACTCTTGGCGAAATTGAATGTTACATGGTAGGTGACTGAGATGCTCATTTCAACTTACAGATTTGAATGCCTGGAGTGGATAGAGTGTAGGAAATGCACACAAACTAATTAAGCTGTTTGGATGTTGGCTCATGGGCAGAAAAAGACCTTAGGAGTTACTACTCCACATATGGACATCTTCAGTGGTTTGTTCGTGATGAGAGAGCGATAATGTGAAAACACTTGGTCTAGAAATCTTGGTGAATTGTACACTGTTTTTGGGTTGTTATTGAATTAAATCATGTACTAACTGCACTAATTTAAAGTTAAGAAAGTTGCTTTTAGAATTTCGGTGCCTATGATATGCTAACATGTAGGAACTCAGTGTTCTCCAATGATGTGGAGCGTACAATTGGCATGGTTTGCAATTAATTCTGTTTGAGATGGTGAGGTCAACCAATGTGAAGTTCACTCTGTCATGACTTAAAGAGGATCTGCCCATTTAGTTCTCAGCTCATAAACTCTGGGGCAGTATAGGCAAGTGCCCAATAAGTGTAAAATTTTACTCTCCACTCAGGTCTCCTTGGAACATTTCCACCTCCTTATCTCTGCCTGAATGCGTTAGACTCCATCATCTCAACAACTAAGCCTCAATCACCTGATAGTTGTAATTCCCTATTCCCCTCATTCTGCCACTGAGTGCGATTCCCACTCTCTGTGCCTTCAAGTCCTTACCTCCCCAGTTGATGTTTTGATCCTCCCTACTTCCTGTGCTTACCACCCACCAATTTTTTTCTTCTCTCTCCACAATAAAGTAAACCCCACGGTTCCATAGCTGATAAATCCACTTCCTCAGGACACCAGAGGCTTTATTTTGGATACAGTTTGCACACTTCCTCTGTGACTGTGTGGGTTTGCTCCACGTGCTCTAGTTTCCCCCAACTTCCCAAAAAAGGTGCAGGTTGGTAAATTAACTGGCCACTATAGATTATCCCTGATGTGTGGACAAGTGTAAGAATTTGGACTGGCCACTATAGATTATCCCTGATGTGTGGACAAGTGTAAGAATTTGGACTGGCCACTATAGATTATCCCTGATGTGTGGACAAGTGTAAGAGTTTGGAGCTAGTCGTTAAGAATGTGGAAAGAATGAAAAGAATGGGATTAATTCAGGACAAGTGTAAATTAGTGGCTGATGGTCACATGGAGTGGATAGGGCTTGGTCCCACGAAAGAAGTCTCTGGGACTCGAAGTGGAGAAAATGCATTGAGTCTTGTTGCATTGAAATTTTGTAAGACCAAGCCCTTACACCACACATGTCAAACTCTGGCCCGCGGGCCAAATTTGGCCTGCGATATAATTATATTTGGCCCGCAAGATCATTTCAAAAATGTATTAGAGGTGGCCTGCCCTGCAGCGAGAGCCGATGCTGTTTTTTGGTAATGTCACCCCCACCATCCTCCCCCTTCATTGCACATCCTTCTGCATTGTAACACGAGAAATTGTAACACGAGAAGTCTGTCGATGTCATCAGCCGGCAAGCCAGTTGGAAGGCTCCCTGCACAACCATTCACTTCTCCTACCTGTCGAGCGGTGCGGTGGATGGGCGAGCGCCTGTGATTTCCTGTCGGCGCGACGGGCATGGCAGGCTGCGCACAGCCCCTGGGCAGCGCGAGCCCCGCGCGACTGGCCCCGGACAGCCCTTCCACAGCGCGAGCGCACTTCTCCCGGTTGCCACGGCCTTCAGCGCTTGCACCCGCGCGAACCCCAGGGACAGCTGGTTCGGCCCTGCATGTGAAGAGAGAGATGGTGGATGTCCACAAAGGCTGATTGGCAGCGCGCTGGGCCTGAGTGGGTGGGTAAGCAGGGGTGGGCAGAGGGTGTAGGTGAGGAGTAATGGGCAGGGGAAGTTATGGTGGTGCGAGGGGCAGTTAGAGGAAGGGATGAGTAGAAGGAGGGGTGGATAGGGAAGAGGTAAAAGGGGAGGGGCAGGGCAAGTAGGGGAGGGGTGATTAGAGGGTGAGAGATGGGTAGAGGGAGGAACAGGTTGAGGGGAGAGCCAGTAGAGGGGCGTGTATAGGATGGGGTGGGTAGAGGCAAAGTGAGTGGAGTGAGGGGTGAGTAGAGGTTGGGGAAAGGACTGGTCAGGAAGAGGGATGGTGGGTCGAGGGTGAATAGAGGCCTAGAGCCTGAGGAGTGAGCAGGAAATGCTGAGTCCTGATGCAGGCCAAAATGGACACAGCCTGTGAATGCTGACTACATCTCCACAGGGACCAAATATGTTTCCCTCAGGTCAAGCAAAGGGTGAACTTGAGCTACCTACTCCTGACCTGTACCATTATCCTCCTAAAGTTATATCCTAAAGTTTAACATTACATATATTGAAAGAAGAGAAAACATGCAGATGTTGTTGAAAATTTTCAATAAATATTTAGTTTGGCCCTCGACTTAGTCCAAGTTTTTAATTTTGGCCCTCCGTGAATTTGAGTTTGACACCCCTGCCTTACACTAAGCGAACTTTAGCCTACCACATGTTGCTTATTTAGTGCACCTTCCCCATTGTGGAAAAATAGCATGGCCCACAGACTGATTAGGATTTCTATTGATGAGAACATCAGCTTCATGAAAATGAGCATATCTGCTTTGGCGAGAGAGTGAATCCAGAATTCATATCCCGAGCTTCATTCGTCCCCAAGCTGTCTTTGAGATGGTAGGTTGATCAAGTGCACAGCTTTATCCCAACAACCCTCCACTGTCACAAATTAAATTTATTGAATGATTTCTGTTGATCTCCTTAACGCCATTGCCTCATTTTCACAAGTAAAATGCTACAATTGTGAAAGACTGAAATCTCAAACATTTTATTGAAGAGTCTATTATGTATCTTTAGGCCACATAATGGCCGTTTTAGATAACTGAATCTATTTCCAGTCATAGCAGAAAGTTTTGATTGGTTCATTTGGGGTCTACAACCTTGCACACAGACTAATAATATATAAACATACTGTCCTTTAAATTAAGAGCATGAGTTGGTAACTCTGCCTGCTTTGAAAATCAATGTTATGGGTGATCTGAATCCAAACTCAATTCTATATTACAACAACCACTGGTAGACTTCAGCTCCTTGTTAATCATGAGTCTATATTCCTCTGTCATAAAACTACTGGAAAACTCTGCATTCACTGGCATTTAAGAAAGAAAGCTCAACATCTATGTCTGAAATGAGCAAAACCATGTATTTTACCTGAGGTTCTTGATTCTCCCATGAGGAAACTGTCCATATTCACCTGGTCAGGAGTTCTCAGCACCTCCTAAAGCCCCATATCAAGACTGTCCACATGGGTAATTTGAAAGTCTCATCCTCAATATTTTTAATTTAATGTGAGTAACATAATTCCACACCTCCAAAATTCAACTTCTGTTATCATTTTGTGGAGAGCTTTGAAGCTCCATGGAAATTCACTTCTTTGGGAGATGTTACAAATTCATGGGTCAAGGAACTAAGCTGGCCGCCTCTGATAATGCGGAATTACTGGGCTAGCTGAATCTTCCTCCATTTTTATTGGTGGATTTGATCTGTAATACAATGTTCAAATAATAAAATGCATTTGTTTGTTCAGTGGCAGACATGAATTTGGGGAAATGAGAGTGCACATCCGTGTTTTATTCAAGCCTCCCTGATCTCTGACATTTAATTCCAGGTAATGTTTTCCTATTTATCTGTGATTCATTGATAATTGATTGAAGCCAACCTCATTTTCAAGCTGCTGACCTCTGGAACACTCTGTCAGGCTGAATACGGCCTCCTTTAGGACATTAAGATATGACTGAGAATGTCAGCTGAACCTGAGGTGTAGATGCTCTGAGTGCTTTATCTTTGACCAACATGCCAAGTCAGATTCAAATGGAACCTGTGCTTTGATCCACTTTCTTCTTTCTTCTCTCCATTGTGAAAATGCAATGAATATGAAATCACACTCAAACAGGACTCTAATAGATGGTATTTGCAAAATCGTGATAGGTAACAAGTTACATTGATAGCAGTAAACATTTGTCAAGTCCCTCATCACAAAAGAAAAAGCCTAAAGGCCAGTGACAGGTTGGGTTGAAAAAAATCTCTACTCTCTTTTCGTAAACCATAAGTAGCTAATTTTCCATTCACATTTTATTTTCTAAAAAATCCGTTCTAATTCAATTTGCACCTTCATTATAGTTCTCTTATTTGTATAATATTCCATCAATCTTTTGTTCAATCATATAATCTCTTCATTTGTACTCATTCTATTGTCTTCATTTATATTTGTCTCACTATTATATATGTGAGTGTGTGTGTGTGTTAGATGTCTTTGGCTTGGCTTCGCGGACGAAGATTTATGGAGGGGGTAAAAGTCCACGTCAGCTGCAGGCTTGTTTGTGGCTGACAAGTCCGATGCGGGACAGGCAGACACGGTTGCAGATGTATAGCTAAGATATATGTATATACTGTACATATAGCTAGATATGTGTATATATGGATAGATAAATATATAAATATATATATCTATAGAGAGAGAGAGAGAGAGAGAGAGAGAGAGAGAGAGAGAGAGGTGTATATACTTAAAATTTTATCACTCTGTTAAAATTAGTATCTCTTCTAGTTACTTTTTAAAATAACTATGCTTCTGAGAAATTAAAATTTCTTCTCTAAATCTAAATTCTTCTCGTTATATTACACTCACCTAATATTACAAATTCAATTACTTCTTATTGTGTCTTTTACCCTACTACTCTCGTTCTGTTATTCTATCTTGTTCCATTCTTTCTCAATACCAAGTATTCTTATTTTAAACCAAAAGACAAGCGTTAACAGGTCATTTTGCCTTAAATTGACGGGGAAAAAAATGTTGGAAATATTCCAGGGAGCAACATAAAGCAGTATTTTGAGAGGTCCAGGTTGTTCGGTGGGGGGGGGGGGGGGTGGGGGGGGGTGGGGTGGGTGGTGGTCTGTGTAGGTTTGTTAAGAGAAGGTTATGTCCTACTGAAATGATTGACTACATGAAATAACAATGTGGGTCAAGAGAGAATGTGGTTTATGTGGGTTTCAGCAGTAAAAGTGGCAATGAACAGTGGGAATTTGGATTTCTCTGTGATAAAACAAAGATGAATGCTCAATGGGATTTTTGGTGACTGAAATCCTGGGAACTAGGCCCTGCACTTCTTGTAATATGCTTTAATGATTTGGTTTTAAATTTATGGGCTACAGATCAAAAATTTTCCAATTTCACTCAAATTATCAGTGTGGTTGGAACTGAAGAAGGAAGTTTCTAGCTGCAAAAGAATATTTAAAAATTTGGTTACGTGGGCATGGTAAATTGATCACAATCTGGAAAAATCTAAAGTTGTACATTTAACTCAGGAAAACAAAGCAAGATAATACTTTATTTCTATAATTCTATATGGTATCAATTCTCTTTATTTTATTGCCTTTATTATGCTTCCAATCTTTCCCTATTGTTCACCCTCCAAGTGATCAGATCTCTCCATTTTGTATGCAAGGTGCTATTGATCCCATTAATCTATATATTTTTTCTTTTTACAATCTTCCTCCATTGATTTATCTGTCTCAAAGATGTTATTTTTCTCTCTGCCCATAGTTCCATTCTGCAAAATATTTTTAAAATTTATTCAGATGTCTGTTTTATTTTTCACTTTAAATGCTGAAATATGACTTTAAATCATAATTCAATTTAAGTGTTAAAGCATTATTGATAATTGCTTGCAAAACTTTGAAGCATCATTTTTTTTCTTCTCCTAACATTGTCCCACATGAATCTTTCTGGCCAGATCACTTAGTAACACAAGGACCAGACACTCATTGATTTTGCCTCCTTACTCCAGTGGGACTTAAACCGACTGTGACAAAACAATTGGAACCTAATGTTAGCTTCATTAGCTGCAATGCAACATGGATACAAAGAGGAAAATACAACTATATCATTCAGAGAAGAGGTAAGCTTTCTCCAATGGATGGCAAAGCGGCTTTTTGCCATGTATCCAATTCCATTTGTGGGGTGTTGTATCAAATGGTGAGTTGACTTTCTCTTTTAAATATCCACTGAGCCTTGGACCTTTGAACATGACACCAAAAAATCCAGAATGATGAAAAAAGTGGCAAATAAATTATAAATGTTTCACATTTTATCCATGCCAAGTGAAATTTATTTTTGTATTTCCTTTCTTTTTCTGTAGCTCATTGCCAATTACTTATTTTAACCTTAATGCTTAATCTCTTAGTTGATTCCTTGCCTTCTTGCTTACACTTTCCTTCACTAGAGGTTGAAACAACTGTTTCAGAATCAATCATTTTCATGCCTTTTCTTCATCAATGTTTGATACTGAGCTAATCGCCAGGGGATAAAACACTACTGAAAATAGAGACTACAGTGGACCCAGAGTCTAGTTGGAGGGAGAAAGAAAGATAAAGATATATTTATATCTCCTTGGCAATCATTTAGCCTTAAGGCTTGGATTAGAGCCTATACCAGCCTGAAATAAAATATCACATTTATACTCAGGCTCAGAAATGTGTTGAGGTTATTCTTCATTTTAAATCTGTACTTGATCCTGTAGTAGACCAATAAACAGGTCACCATATCCCTAGGCAATCTATTGGGGGGCAGGGCCTTCTGCCATTGGCAATTGTGCACCATTCCTGAAGATGCAGGTCATGATTATTAACTTGTATTACTTGCCTTAAGTCAGAATCAGAATTAGGTTTATTGTCATGAACATGTGTCATGATATTTGTTGTTTGGCGGCAGCACTATGGTGCAAAACAAGGGGCAAAATTACAATAAATACAATTCCATAAATGCAAGGTTTAAAAAAAACGAGTACAAAAAAGAGTAAAAAAGTGAGGCAGTGTACATAGGTTCATTGTCCATTCAGAAGTCTGATGACGAAGGGGAAGAAGCTGGTTTTATAAGATTGAGTTTATATCTTCAGCTTCTTTTCCTCCTTCCTGGTGGTAGCAGTGAGAACATGGCCTAGGTGATGAAGGTTCATGATGATAGAAGCTACATTCTCGAGGCACCTGTAGGAGCCAAAATGTGTAATTTGTTTACTCACCTTGTTTGGTAGGTGCCCTGCAAGCGTCAGAGGCATCCTGAGTTCATTTGGCTTTCCACGCCATCTTTGTTCTTATGTGCATGTGCAAGTTCACAGGAGCATGCACAGTGCATTAGTGTATTAGCGTGTTGGCTGGAGCATGCGCGGTATGTTCGTGTATTGGAGTGCCAGTTGGAGCATGCACGGTGTGTTCATGTATCGGAGTTCCAGTTGGAGCGTGCGCAGTATCGGGAGTTTTTAAAGAGTATTATAAACATGGCAACAGTGTAGAAGAAGAATGAATGAGATCATTACAACTTTTGTTGACCATCTTCTCTGCATTCACAGAGCTTTAATGGATTTATTTATAGTCATTTCATCGAATGTTAAATAAAGGATTTAAATACATCTGGATTTGTATTGGAAATAATTGAAATGTGTCATGAACAAGTGTTTCATCTATCCTTCAAGTGACTATTAATTGGATCAAAGTCGCTATAGCACCCCCTCTTAAAGATGTCCTTAATTGAGTGGACATGATGGCTCTGGCCAAGTTTACAGTCCTCTACAGTCCATTCCTGCCCTGTGCATTGACACCTCCATACCAGACAGTGATGCAACCAGTCAGAATGCAATCCATGGTACTAGAAGAAATTTTGAAGAGTCTTTGGTGACGTACCAAATCCGTTTTTGGTTAACACCAGGAAGAAGCCCTCTTGAAGTAATACTGTCAATGACAGAAGCCAATTTATTGTCTTGTTTGTTCAGAATGCAGCCTTTATTCCCAATGCAGCATTATTTGGGCCAATTGTTGTGAACTGTTTCCCCGCTCCCCAAAAAAAAACATTTCTAAAGGGTTAATTATTTTCAACTATGGAAAAGAGCCTCTTGAGCTTTGATGTTGTAGGCAGCTACAGCTTGAGATAGCATTTCAACTGCTGGTATTTAAGTGGCTCGGAAACAGGCCAGGCTGAATATATATCATTGCACCCTAGGGGCAGGAGAGTGAGAGAAACTATTTACATTATAATTATCACTTAATTAGGCCAATTAAATCCTGGAAACTATGACTACCTCAAACCCCCTAAAGTGTTCTCAGTGAGGTGGCCAGCTACAGGTCAGTGAGTCAGTTGTTCCTACCCTGTTGGGTGTTATCCAAGCCTGGGCTCATTAGACCAGCCACAGGAAGGCATGTCATTGACCCATTGCAAAGGTGATCCTGCCGTTGAGAGATTCTTTCCACCAACCGTCACCTTTGACCTTGCCCATAAGATAAGACAGACTGATTAAGAATGTGATTATCTGTTCGGTACAGCCAACTGTAACCACGTTAACCAATTCAAACCTACAGAAGACATCTGAGGTTCATTTAAAAGCCAAGAGAGACTCCTCCGATATATCAATAAAACACTTTTACTCTCCTTTAGAATGAAAAATAAAGCAAAAGAATTTTTTTTTTGCCTTACAGCTTAGTGCGGTATTATGGGTCCACTCACTCTACTTCACGGTCAAAGGTATTGACTTTAAGATGAGACATGGAAACAAGGCCACTTCTTCTGTTTCAAACGCATTAAAAATGTTCCTTGACACAAGTTCAAAAAAGAAATCATCAGATACTGGGGTCTAGTGCAGTACACAAAGGTGCTAGAGAAACTCAGTGGGTCACGCAGCATCCCTAGAAAGTGAAAGGCAATTGGCATTTCAGGCCTAAACCCTTTGTCAGGAGCTTCTCGATGAGGCGCACAGTTGTGGTACGTCGACTACCTTTTACTTCCTGTGGAGGCTGTGTGAACCACTGTGTGTCTCGACAATTTTTGTGCAATGCACTAGACCCCAGCATCAGCAGATTTATTGTTTACCTATGGAAAAATTTATACCTGGTGGCCTGACCCACAATTATCCTTGAATCATCATTTCCAAAAAGCATACTGCCTTCTGTGGTAGTTTGCTATGCTCAAATTTGTTGCCGTATTTCCTTCATTATACGAGTGACTGACTTCATGCCAAAAGCTCATTATTGGCTGATATGCACTTTAGGACAATCTGAAAAACATAATTCAAATACAAGATTTCCTTGAGACAAAACCTTTTTTTTTAAATCACCGTGAACTTTGTTTTTTGAGTAAATCTGATTCCACAGATACTTAACATTCTTCAGTATTTCAGCTTCTTGGCCCTAGGTGACCTTAAACAGGGAGTTTCAGTAAGTTAGTTTTCCACTGGGTGTCTTCATTGCCCTATCCTACCTAACATTACCTGGTTGATGTGTATCCATGTGCAATCTCGAATCCACCTCTCTTTCTAGTGGGGAAGAGCAGAAATCATGTTCATATTATTTTAATCTTCTCTATTCTGGGGCTCCTGGACTAATTTAATTCTCTGACCTCAGCTGAGATAAGCTAAGTTGGCTCAGGGTCAAATGCAGGGGTGGCTTATTTGTTTGTCTCTGTACCCAGTGAATCACTGGAGTCTTTGAAGCAAGGAATAAAACCTTGAGTCTTTCACTTTCTTTCATATGGAAGCATTCAACCAAGATATAACAGAGGTGACAGTGGACAACACAAGGCTGCTATGATTTTTAACAAAAAGATGAACTTTGTACAGCCTTGGTCGTTAAAACCTATTTACATCAAGCAGTGCTGGAGGACCCGTCAGCCATAATCCTTCTGAGGAAAATCACCACAGACTCAACCTGTCCACTACCATCTTCACCAAGTCAGAGTGCAATGCTTACCATAACAGCTCTCAAACTGGACTTCAAACAGGAGTTGGCTTGTAATCTGCAGATTAAGGGAAGGACTTGATGACACATTCCCTGCTTCACAGCCTGAGCTATTTGCTGAAGCAACGTTACCATTGGTGCTCTCTTTAAAGAAGGGGGTTTGAAGTCCGATATTCTTATGGTTGTCACAACCTTAGTGAGAAAGAGCGCTTTCTCTAAATCTCCCTTTCATCTATTTAGGATTTCATTGAACACTTGTTCCATCACTCAGTTAGGAGATATTGATCCTCATCCTATCCAGGAAGGATTCTCATCTCTCCTGGCTCTAGTGGAGTAGGATTCTCCCCCTCATTCTTATAATTCAGGTACCCATTCCCTTGTCAACCAAGGAGAAGGTTTCTTCTATCAACTGTCTGAAGTGAGGTTGATGCTGTTACCTCAGCAGGCAACAACTTCAGAATGTAATTGACTCAAAGCTGATTCGGTAGCTAAGGTCACAGATGTGAGGGAATACACTGATGTGAAATGAGTATTTTTTTTTCCCCTGTGTAAGTCATCGGTTTCAAAAATTGCTTCTTCCCAGCCGAAGGCCATATCCACATCTATAATATCTTGTACCATAGTAGTGTATCTGCCAAGGTCTCTTGGGATTAACTTTTTTAACTCACAGCACAGGCTTTGGGGAGAACCTCAGGAGATTATTCCCTGTTAGAAGCAGCCATCAAGGTTTGGAATGGTTGGGGATGATATTACATAGAGCATTGATTTCACCTCTTGCAATTGTATTACGATACAGCTTCAAACTGGGCTTTCTGATACCTTACCCATCAGCGGCTGACACTTATCTACAAGGGTCAGCCAGCTGTCGACTTCCATTCAGAGCTGATCACTTTCCTCGATGTGCTATTTTCCTTTTATTTCCCCCTGTGGGCTTCTCAAGGAAACCTCTCTGCTGTTAACTCTCCAGTGACCACTGTGGCATTTATCACAGCTTTGTAAATGCAGACAGCTTGCTCTAGTGAAGCACCCACTACACTGATAGACAAGTGTAAACCTCTCAGTGATGATTTGCCCTCCCTCTCTTTCGACAGTGTTCTTAATTTGAAAGGTGCCACCTAAGCAATAGTGTTGTCAGATTAGTGAGTATTTGCAACCAACTCTTACAGAGGGTCGTCTTCTGCTGCGAACAGGGAGCCATTCCCATTAGATCAAAAATCTGTGAGGTAGGAAGTAAATTATTTGTCTGTTAGTCATCTATAATCAATGATCAATGTGGAAAATTGGATCAGCAAATTTGTAGATGTCACAAAGATTGGGGATGTGGGGGGCAACAACAAAGGCTTTCAAAGCTTGCAATGGGATCTGCACCAGCTGGAAAAAAAATGGACTGCAAAATGGCAGATGACCACCGTGAGGTGTTGCATTTTGGAAGGACAAACCAGGGTCGGACTTTTATTGTAACCAGTAGGGAACTGTGGAGTGTGGTAGGAACGGAGGGACTATGTGAATGCAGATACATTATTCCTTAAAAGTGGCATCAGTGGTAGATAGGGCCATAAAGAGATTATTGGCACATCGCCCTCCATAAATCAAAGTTTTGAGTGCAGGAGCTGGGATGTTTTGTTGAATTCATATAAGACGGTGAGGCCAAATTAGGAGTATTCTGTGCGGTTTTGGTCACCTAACTACAGTAAAGAGATCAATAAGATGGAAAGAGTACAGAGAAAACTTATAAGGATGGTATCAGGACTTGAAATTAAGGAGAAGATGAAGAGGTTTGGACTTTGTTCCCTGGAGCATTGGAGAATGAGAGGATATTTGATAGACATATACAAAGTTATGAGGGTTAGAGAAGGGTAAATGCAAACAAGATTTTCCCACTGAGTTTGACTGAGACAAGAACTAGAAAGCATGCATTAAGGGTGGAGGTGAAATATTTAGGGGGAATCTTTGGGAGAACCTCTTCACGCAGAGGTTGGAGAGAGGTTGAAGTGAGCTGCCAGCAGAGTGGACAGGCTTAATTGTAACATTTGGGAGCACATTGGTTAGCTACATGAATGGGATCACTGAGGCTATGCTCCAGCTCGTCGATGGGACTAGGCAGAATGCTAGTTTGGCATGGACTTGAGCCAAAGGGCCTGTTTGTGCTGTAGTGTTCTATGGGTTTAAGAGGAATTGGCAATTTTAATAAAACCCATACCTAGCTGGTGGTCCCGGATCCATGAAAGCAAGGTATTGCACAGCATCAGGAACTGTATGCGTATTACTAATTTGTCTCAATCCTCACAGAAGCACTTACATTTAATCCACTCGAGGTCATGGAGTCATATAGAGATACGAAGGTAAACAAGCCCTTCGGCCTAATAAGTCCATGCTGACCATCAAGCATGCACTTCTTCACTAATTCTATTCTAATTCCATTTTATCCATCAACATTCACAGTCTTGGATTATGTGAAGATTAACTCTGGGAAGTTGTTTGAGTGTATTTCTACTTGTGGAAGATGGTAGCAATTTTGAAATCTCTTCTGCAAATGTTTGAAGCTGAATCATTTGTAAACATGAGAATGATAAATTTCTATTAATCAAAGGTATTAAAATACAGTAGACAAAGAAGATTCACATGTCAGTCCTGATACCTCTATGAATGGAAGAAGAGGTTGGAGGGGCTGAATGGTCACGTAATGCCCCTAGATTTCTGCTCAAGTAATCAGAGCAAAAGAACAAAATGAGAAGCCTCTTGTTGCCCCTTGTTCTGGGATAGCACTGAAAGCAAGCAAATTACTTAACTCCTCAGAAAAGATGCTTCAGTTAAAGAGGTAAGTTTAAAATATTCAAGGTCAGGAAAGAACATATGGATTTTGTTGTTTGATCCCATATTTCATAGCAGATCCCACAATGATTGACAGAACAGTAATCCCCGCAATAATGAACATCAAGGGATGATTTGATGGAAGATTTCAATCAATACTTGGGGGATATAGGAAGAATAGGAATGATTTCCTTCATTGTGTCAGGAAATATGAAATATAAAATATAAATTGCTTCAGACTCAGGTCAGAGGAAGGGTCTGGAAACAAAAGAAATTTGGAAAATTACCAAATGATAGAAACTTGATACCATCCAAGGGTAATTTCCCCAATTTATTTGATTAAACAAGCATGGAATTTCCCAGCCAATTGCTAATGTATTATTGGGAAATTCCCCAATGTGTTGCATTTATCCTACTGTTGTATGGTAGATACAGGAATATGAAATTCAGTGAAACTCACTAGGGATTGACTGCTATTAGAAAGGACTGGAGTGGAAGTTTGGTTAAAGAAATGGGAATGCCAGATCTCCAAGGGGAAGTAGAGAGAGAAAACAATCAAGCTTTTTTTAAAGAACACAATACGCTCAGTTCTGTAAGCCCCATGTGAGTTCTGTGTCTGGAATGAAGGTAATCAGAAATGAGCCGCTTTTATTGGATAGCCAAGAGATTTTCTTCATTGATTTTTATAGTCAGAAATGGATTTCACTGGAAGTTTTCTCAGTACTTAGTCACCTCCCTGAGGAGATTCAATAAATCCGGATGAGTCAGTCACATTACAGGTCACAGAACCAAAGGGATATCAGTGCAGAAAGATATTATTCACCTCATTGCATCTGCCATTGTTAGTGACTGCTGTGGCCTAGCTTGGAGCACACTCAGGTTTGAATCACAAGGCTGTAGGTTTCAATCTCTGAGAAACACTCCCTTTTATGTGAATGCTGTGTTGCAGATCTCAGGAAGCACTGCACTGTCAGAGGCACTTTATTTTTTCTCTAGCTAGGTCTTAATGTTGAAGACCTTGATTGCTCTTTCAGGTTAATCAAGAAGTTCCTGTGGCATTAGTTCAAAAGTAAATTTGAAGTTCAAAGTTGCCCATCAGCCAGAACTTACTAAAAACAAGTAATCAAATAGCTCTTTTATGTGATCGGTAATTCTGTAATCTATTTTTTATATGTATAATGTGGTAGAAACTGATTTTACCCATTAAAACCCATGCCATTCAATTACACCCAATTAATCTACCAATCCCATAGTCGTGACTACCCGGTATTCTTCATAAAGCACCAATAAATTTCATTCTTATATTTATTCCTATATTTTGACTGTCTCTCCTTTGGCAAAATATTCTGTTTCTTATATCTAATACATTTTTCACTTCAAGGTCAAGTTTATTGTCATCTGATTGTACACGTACAATCCAATGAGACGGCGTTCTCCAGTCCGTGGTGCAAAACATGCAAACGTACATCCACACATAAAACACACACAGACGAACGATACATATGCAGATACATATATAAAAATAAATAAATATTGTTTAATAAATAAAAGTCACTCAGAGGGATTGTATGAGCAGTTGTTCAGCAGTCTCACTGCTCATGGGAAGAAACTACTTCTTAGCCTGGTGATTCTGGCTCTGATACTCCTGTATCTCTTTCCCAATGAGAGGAGCTGAAAGATCCTGTGTGCAGGGTGGAAGGGGTCCTCAATGATCTTGCAAGCCCTGTTCAAACAACCTTCTTGGTATATCACATCAATGGGCAGCAGTGATACCCCAATGATCATCTTTGCCACTTTTATGGTGCTATGGATTGACCTCCGATCCAATGCTCCGTAGCAACCATACCACACTGTGTTGCAGCCAGCCAAGACGCTCTCGATGGAGCTCGTGTAGAAAGTTGACAGGATAGTGGCCTGTAGCCTCCCCTAACTCAGTCTTCACAGGAAGTGCAGTTGAGCCTTCCTGACATGTGAGGAGATGTTGTGTGACCAAGATAGGCCACTTCTTAGGTGGACTCAAGAGGATCTTGGTCCTCTTAAATCTCTCCACTGCTGAGCTATTAATGTGTGGTGGAGGGTGGTCGTTCCTGGTCCTCCTGAAGACCACGATCATCTCCTTTGTCTTGTCCATGTTGAAACTCAGGTTGTTATTCTCACACTATATCACAAAATTTTCCATCTCTTCTCTGTAGTGCAACTCGTTGTTGCTAATGAGGTTAAAGTACTGTCATGTCATCTGCAAACTTGATGAATCTAATAGAGCTGGATCTGGTGTTGCAGGAGCATGAAGTGTAAGAAATTTGAAATAAAATTAGAAAACATTCAGCAAATCCAACAGCATCTGTGGAGAAAGGAACAGAATGAACAAAAATGATGTAATTTTGTAGCATCACCCTTTTTATAAAAAAAGTATCCTTTCTGGCTCATAAAGCTTTGAATAAAAACTGCTCTGGCCAACACAGCAAAAAACTGCCGAGTGTTGTAAATGAAGATGAAGCCATCACACAAGCCAAGCTCCCCTCCATCACCAACCTTCACTTCCCACTGTTTCAGGAAAGCACCCAACATATTAAAGGACGCATCCCATCCCTCTTCTCCTCTGTCCCTATGGGTAGAAGGCACATTGGTTTCCAAACATGCACTTCCAGATTCAAGGGCTGTTATCAGTCTCTTGAATAGACCTCCCATCAGAACCAGATGATGCCTTGCACTGTTTGATTGTATTTTTCTCCTTAACACCACACTTTTATTTTGGGTGATCCTCAACCATGCATTTTTGTTCTGTTGTTTTTAATTCAGTGCATACTTTTACTTTTGCACCTTGTTAATTTGTCTGGGGACCATGTTAAATTCCTATCTCGCTGCACATAACAATAAACAGTTCAATTCAACAATTCAATTTGATTCCACCTTTTCACAGAGTTGACTCCCTCCTCTCCTCATTTTCAGAAAATTTTAAAAAATCGAACTGTCCCTGACACATTCCAACACTCACCTTTTGAAATGTTAATTCTGTTTTTCATTTCTTAGTTGTAATCTGACCTGCTGAGCATTTCCAGCATTTTCTATTTTTATTTGTGTGGTGGGCTGATGTTATCATTTGTACTTATTTTTACTGATTCATCACGAGGGGAAATTTCACCATCATGAAGCCATTCAAGATTGTGACATGCTTGTATGAAATGTCTGTAACCTTCTCTGCTCTGTTCTAACCTTTCAAGTCTCTCTTTATCGGTATCTTCTCCTGTCCCTGATATTGTCCTAGCCACAGGCTCATAATCATTCAGTGCCAGTTCTGTACTTTTATCTTTTTCTCACTACATAGAAATCCAAGGAATTCATATGATTCTCTCATGACGTTTCTCTGTCTTCACGCTCACTTCTTAAGATCTTTGTAACTGAGCATTAAAATCTCTCTGTTCTGGCACATCTTTCAGAATTTCAGACATATTTATATTCTTTGATCCATTTTCCCAAGCCCTACTTCACTTCACTTCATGTCTTGTTGCATTCATCATTCTATTTCACCAATCTCATAACTCATCTTTTGCAATCTCCGAACTTTGTTCTCTCTAAACGCAGCCTTCTTTAATTTGGCAAAATCAATGTCAGTGCTGAAGTTACTGGAGAATAATTCCACACTAATCTCTTGAGGCATCTGAGAATTAGTTAGTTGTTCTCCACCTTCTATTCTTAAACCTGGAATATGTCTTAACATCAGGTCTTAAATTTTATAATAAATCTCTTACATTCCACATGATCAAATTAAGATTTTTTTTGGAAGTTCAGATGTAAAACGTTTATTGTATTCTCATTATTGTACTATAACAATCTTGAAAATGTGATTACTTTAATTGAGGATAGTCTGTCCCTCATTGCTGCATGCTTCAATTCCTGATTAATCTTTATTAATCTTTATTCATGTTAAATCTTATTCATCTTGCTCATTCAAAATGTAAAGCCAACTTTCCATTGTTTCCTTAATATCCACCCCTGTCCCCCCCCCCCCCCCTCCTTTTCGATCAGGGTCAGAAAAGGTTAATGATCTCACCAGCCTGGACTGAGTTAGAGGCTCCCCATCCAGGTCCTGGAATGATATTCCCTTTTAATTTCCCATTCTCTTACTTTTTCCCAGAGAACGTTTGGAACAAAAGTTGGACCTATTTGCCACATTTTGTTTTGTTATAAACTGCACATCAAAGGCAAAGTTTGTCAGTTTTGAAATCTTCCTGATGCAAGTTGTGCTCAGTTTTCGATGTCCATCATAAGTCACATAACACCATCTGTGAATGAGTGCTGTTCTCCATATAAGCAGAAGTCGGTCAATAATCCAAATCTCCCATACATTGTCAGGGATGCTGCATTTATTCCTTACGTGAAACCATCACTCCTTACTATTCAGATTTGCTTCTTGGCATTGCACTCAAGGCTGTAGTCTGTTGTTGCTTCTGTTGTTGTCTAGGAAAGGTGCTAATAAAATTGCTTGATGCCATTTCTATAGAGAATTAATTAACTATAGTAAGGATTTGGACTGGAGTAACTGATAGAATTGGACTGGAAAAGGACAAAGTTTTCCTTCCCTAAAGGGCATTTACAAATTTGTTGAGTTTTGGTCATAATTTCACAGCCTTCTCATTAGGTTTACTAATATCAGTGCTTATGTGATACTCTGCTAACCTTCTCAGATTGCCCCAAGGATTTGAGCTTGATCTTCATTCTGTGTACTCAGGGATATAACCATTACTGGGAGTAATCAATGCACTGACTATAGATAATTCCATTAGAGAACAATAGTTCTTCACTATTTTCAACAACCAAATAAAGAGATTCTTTTGCTTTCTTTGCATCGTTTGGGGTGGCGCGGTTAACGTAGTGGTTAGCGCAACATTGTTACAGCGTCAACGACCTGGGTTCAGATTCTCCGCTCTCTGCAAGGAGTTTGTTTTTCTGTCTGTGTGGGTTCCCTCTGGAAGCTCTGGTCTCCTTCCATCCCTAAAATGAATGGGGGAGTTGTAGGTGAATTGGGTGTAATTTGTGACCCAGAAGGGCATGTTACCACGCTGAATATTTAAATTTAAAATTTAAATCCCCAGCTGGTGCAGTGTGAGAAATTCAGAGCAAAGATATTGTTGGTAAAGATTGGCCTCCACTTTAAAAGAATCATTCCCTGTAGTTGCCACATCATCTCCTCTCTGTCCTTTTCAGCTTTTTGTTGTGATCATTTCCTCTGTCACTTCCTGGGTGCACTGTTCCATTTCAAACCATTTCTATCCCCTTCTCACCTCACCTTGCCATGCATGTGCAATCTCTGACCTCTTCAATGGATGGAAGGGGAAAGAAAACCAGAAAACAACTAACGTCGCACAGATTGATAAGTGCATGTTATGATCACGATAAATTAAGGCTCAATAATATTTCATGCTGCTTCAGAAACTATCACATTGGAAGTGATCCCTGCCCATAAAACTGATCACACTCTCACAGTGATTTAATATTAATGTGTGTCTATGTTAATTGTTTTAGTTTCAGGAGGTTTCAAATGTTAAGGTGATTCTTTTGATCTGAATATGCTAATAGGAACATTTCAAAAGCATTAACATTTATGGTAAATAATGATGTAATTGTTGAATGTTTCTGTATAGATTTTAAAACCTAATTTTCATTTATTTAAAATTAGTCACTCTTGAGTGGTGGATAAGAAACCATGATTAAAATGTTTCCTCTTTGTGATGTGCTTATTTTTAGCCATGTTAATGAAACTGCTCAGTCTTAAATATATCAGTGAAGTATTTAAAGGTTCTTCGTTTGTAAATCAAGTTGGAAAATGCTGCCCAGTGATGATTATTCACAGCAGAATTTATATTCAACATTTTGCAAAATAGCTTGAGGAGAATTAGACTATAAATTTGAGCATAATTTGCACCTGATTATGCCCAAAGCCACAACTCCAGGGTATACAAAAGAGTCAAGAGATAATGAATTGGCTTTCTGGAGGAAGGAAACATGAGATTGGTCCATGAAGAGAATGTAGAAAGTTCAGGAATGTGGCAGAGGGGTGTTCTTCTGACTGTGACAGTCAGTGGTGTTCTGCAAGGATCAGTGCAGGGGTCACTGTTGTTTGCAAAATACGGATGATTTGAATGAAGGCGTAGGTGGTCTGATCAGTAAGTTTGAAAACAACACAAAAATAGCAGATAGAGTTAAACAAGAAAGTCTGTACATGCTGCGATTGTAATTTCTGTTGGGTATCTCACATGATAGGAAGTGTGATCACCCTTTATTCTGATCAAGAATTGGTCTAATTGGACAAGCTTATTGAATGTAACTTATACATGATGTCACTCAGACATGCGTGTTCCTGTAACCCTCCTCCCCCACAAACAAATAAAATTGTGCTTTCTTGTAAATAAATAGACAGTTTAACTTAAATATGTTAACATTTGTGGTCAATGCAGTGAAACTTAAGCTCCATTTCTACTAATTATTTTAGCTAGAAGTACCAAACAATCAAACTTGAAAATGCATTAAACTGAGAAGATGCATAAAGTCTTTAAGACACTGCACATAGTCTTTGAGATGTGCTGAAGGGTGTTTTCTCTCTTGGATCTTCTCAGGAATGAAGTTCAAAGAACAGGAGTATGAACTTCTGTTGCAGCAGATAGCCTCTCATTGCTGTCTGACACTACTGGCTGTGTGTCAGGTGCTTGGCTGGTACCTTACCCCTGTGCAGCCACTAAGGATGATGTCTTGGTAACTGGTAGCAGGGCCATCTATGGAGCAGTAGAGTCAGGTTGTCCTAAAGGTGGAACATCAGGAGGATCATCCAAAATTGGCACTGAAATAGGATCCTCTATTGCTCTTAACAGGTTGATGTGTTGTTTCATTTCTTGTCACCCACTAGAACAGATAATGAATATGGACTTAGTTTCTTGAGAAGCACACCTCTTAATCATGTTTCTTTATTTTCCCTGTAATCTTGCACCAATATGTGTACTCTGATCTCCAGAGATCTTGTTGACTTACTTGGGGATGTTGACTGCTGAATACTAAGTCTGATGTTTTGGTGCACCGCTGCAAGTTGGGTTCTCAATTTGCATCCAAACATCAGTTCTGCCAGCATGCGTTTTGTAGTGGAGAGCGGTGTTGTTCTGCATGATGAGAGAAATGCTGCGATTTTATGACTCTATGATGTTTTTAATGACTTTTTGTTTTCATCGCCTGTTTAAAGGTCTGAATGAAGCGCTCCACTTCCCCATTCGTACTCAGATGGTAGGGTGCAGATAATATGTGCCATCCATTGTTGTTTCACAGGAACTACATGAAAGCCATGTGAGGTCCATTGTCTGAAACCAGCTCATAACCTGCAGACACACGTTGTAGTCTCTCAATTGTCCTTTCCATTGTTGTTGACTGCCCTCATTACACAATCAGCCATTTGGAGTGTGCATCGATAATAATCAGAATGTTTTCCCCATAAATGGACTAGCGAAATCCATATGAATTTGGTGCCCTGATTGTGATGGCCATTTCCATGGGTTAGCTTCTGCTTGGAGTGCCATCGGTTGAATTTCTTGGCAGGTGTGGCATCTCCGCACCATCTGTTAAATGTCTACGTCAATCGATGGCCACCAGATGTGCATGCATGCCAGAGCCTTCATCCGGATCATTCCTAGATGATTAGTGTGGAGCACCTTTAAAATGGCCTCTTGCCATTTCTTGGGGATAATCATTCTTGTCCCCCACATCTGTCTTCAATTGAGATTTTGTTTCAATGAGTATAAATAGCTTTCAAGTCAGGGATAATACTGTTGGCCTCAGGCCACCCATTCAAGGTGAAGTACAAAATCTTTGATAGTGTGGCTTCTTTTCTTGCCTCTTTACTGATTGCCTTAGCTGTAATGGGCAAGTGGTGAAGTTCTTCCTGGTTGAGAGCTGTGGCTTCTGCCGACCAATTAATGTTCCCTTCTAGCTATTCTGATCCAGACAGAGGTAAGTGTGATAATGCATCAGCATGAATGTTCTTGACTGCAGGGCGATGCTTTAGATCATCATCATATGCCGTGAGCTCCATCGCCCATCATTAAATTCCTACAGCTGCTTGCACTGGAATATCTTTCTTGGGGCCTAAGATCAAACTCAGTGGTTTATTGTCAGTCACTAAGGTGAACCTCCTACCATGGTGGAATCACTTAAGACCAAAGATTATGACCAGTCCTTCCTTCTTTAGTTGCGCATAGCTTCATTCCGTCAAAGAGCAGGAAGCGTATGCAACTGGTTGTTCTCCCATTTCTGTGGTTTGTGACAAGATGCCACCTAAACCAAAAGGTGAAGCATCAACAGCCAGGGTCTCTTCCTTGTCTGGGTCATAGTGAATGAGAACATTGTTTCCCATGAGGTCAGCAGTTACTTTAAACGATTGAAAGCTTTGTCGGTCTCAGCATTCCAACACTATTTCCATTTTTTTTCAATAATTGGTTGAGCGGGCTGCAGCGTATTGACATGCTGGGGACTTGTTTTCTATAATGGTTAACCAAACCTAAGGACGATTGCAACTCAGCTCCATTTGATGGACAGGGTGCACTGCAAACAGTTTCAGTGCCAGCTGCATCCATCCTGACTCCTTCATGATCAATTGTAAATCTCAAATATGTTACTGAGGGTATCATAAACACGCACTTGTCTTGAAGCAGTTGAACTTCAGCTTGTTCTAGCCGGGACAGGACCTTTTCCAAGTTTGTTAGATGCTTTGCATTGTCATGACCCATAATGATGATAACATTCAGGGGACAGGCAACATTCAGTCCTTGCAATAATTTGTCCATAACAGCTTGAAACATCGCTAGGACTGATGATATTCCGTACGGCATCCTGGTATAAGTGAACAACCGCAGATGAGTGTTGATAGCAACATACTTTCTCGATTCAGGATCCAAGTTGACTTGTTGATAAAGCTTATGATAAATCTAGTTTCATGAATTTTTTTTCCCCCCATTCAGAGCTTGAAAAATTCCTCCATTCTAGGAACTTGATGGACAGGGACTTGCAAGGCTTGGTTAATTGTGACCTTATAGACAGCATACATTTGAATGTCACCACTGGGTTTTCTGACTGGAGCTGCCCAGTCACTGTACTGAAGGTACTCCATTACTCCTTCACTTTCTAAGAGTTCAGTCTCAATTCCTTTTTTATATATAGCGCAAGGTACCACCCTTGGCTTAAAGGACTTAGGTTTGGTTTCCGGTTTCAATTGCAATTTGACCTAGACTCGTTGAACTTTTCCCAGGTTCTTCCCAAACACTCGTACTTCTGAAGCACCAACTTCAGCTTTGATTTTTTTGTCATCATCAGTAGCTCGTACGTTCTTCATGGCACCAATCACCTTGCAATCAAGTTGGATGTTGTAGAGCTCGTCAAAAGAATCAAAGACTTGTTGATCCAAACCAAGGCTTTTATTAGCAAAAGACAGGAGCTCTTCACAGGTGGCCGACCAGTCTGGAATGATCCGACCTGGCTAGGGAGACAACACTTTAAGGCCCAGACAGTAGGCGTGGCTAAGCTCTCAGCCAATCGCTGTAAGCACAGTCTAGATACTGTAACTATATACATTGGTGATAGATCTGTACTATCACAGATGTGCGACAACCAATCCCTTTTAAACAAGGTGGGTCCTTTAGTATTTACTATGTTGAGAGGTAGTCCTTTCCTTGTCTGTCCCTTATACTCGATGTCCACTTCACCTTTCCTTTAACTTTCTCTCCTCTAGCTGTCTTTATGCCCGACTCTTTCATTTTAAGTTTGGGCAGTTTCAGATCTTTCGGCATTAATGACACAGCCGCCCCCTGAGTCGAGTTTCATCTGGACAGGTTTGTTGTTATCTTTAATACGAACAAGAATTTCTGATCTGAGATCAAAAACACAACAGATGTACATTAATGCTAATGCCCCGTTATCCTTGGAGTCAATTTTGTATTCTGGCTCACTGCCATCCTTTCCCATGATGTTTTTAACTTTGGAAGATTGTTTTTTATACTTAAATTTCTGTTTTTCTTCCTCCTGTGACCCTCTTTCTCCCTCTTTTCTTTCTCTCTGGGACACTTTGACTCCATGTGTCCCACATTGTCACACAAATAACAATTAGCCTTTTTGTAATAACAGTTATCAGGGCTGTGGTTATTTCTCCCACAGTGGAAACATTCTCAATAGTCCATTCCCTTCACTGCGCGCTCACCATGTATAACAATCCATTTCGAAACTCAATGCCATCTCATGGGCGGACACGTCAATGCAGTCATGAGGAAGGCTCGCCAGCGGCTATAATTTGTGAAGAGTTTGAGGAGATTCGGTAAGTCACCAAAGACTCCCAGAAACTTCTACAGGTGTACCGTGGAGAGCATTGTGGCAGTTGCATCACTGTCTGGTATGGAGTTGCCAACCATCAGGACAAGAAAAATACTTCAGAGGGTTGTTACCTCAGCCAGCAACATCACAAGTACCAGTCTTCACTTCACTTAGGACATCTGCAAGAGGCGGTGTCTTTAGAAAGCAGCCTCTACCCTCACAGACCTCCACGACCCAGGCCATACCCTCTTCAATCTGCTACCATTGGGAAAAAAGGTACAGGAGCCTGAAGTCAAACACTCAGTGGCACAAGGACAGCTTCTTCCCCTCGGCCATCAGATTCCTGAGTGGCTAATGAATTGGAGAAACTGCCTCACTTTGAATTTTTCTTGCACTTTAAAAATAAATAAAAATTTGTAAGCTGGGCTATATATATATATATATATTATATATATATAAATATATAGAGTCGTTCACGGACAAGTTTCTCTTGTGTCTTGGTGTGGGCTTGCAGGCGCCTCAGATTGAAGAGACTGCCATCCGTGCGGTACCGGATGTAAACAGCGTCTTCATTGTTGAGGTCTTTCATGGCTTGGTTCAGCATCATGCTGAAGATGATGCCGCTTTAGTTGCCCATTCAGAGCCAGCTCTTCAGCGCTTGACGTCCTGTTTTGCGGAAACTACCAAAATGTTTGGCCTGGAAGTCAGCCTGAAGAAAACTGAGGTCCTCCATCAGCCAGCTCCCCACCATGACTACCAGCCCCCCCACATCTCCATCGGGCACACAAAACTCAAAACGGTCAACCAGTTTACCTATCTCGGCTGCACCATTTCATCAGATGCAAGGATCGACAACGAGATAGACAACAGACTCGCCAAGGCAAATAGCGCCTTTGGAAGACTACACAAAAGAGTCTGGAAAAACAACCAACTGAAAAACCTCACAAAGATAAGCGTATACAGAGCCGTTGTCATACCCACACTCCTGTTCGGCTCCGAATCATGGGTCCTCTACCGGCATCACCTACGGCTCCTAGAACGCTTCCACCAGCGTCGTCTCCGCTCCATCCTCAACATTCATTGGAGCGCTTTCATCCCTAACGTCGAAGTACTCGAGATGGCAGAGGTCGACAGCATCGAGTCCACGCTGCTGAAGATCCAGCTGCGCTGGGTGGGTCACGTCTCCAGAATGGAGGACCATCGCCTTCCCAAGATCGTGTTATATGGCGAGCTCTCCACTGGCCACCGTGACAGAGGTGCACCAAAGAAAAGGTACAAGGACTGCCTAAAGAAATCTCTTGGTGCCTGCCACATTGACCACTGCCAGTGGGCTGATATCGCCTCAAACCGTGCATCTTGGCGCCTCACAGTTCGGCGGGCAGCAACCTCCTTTGTAGAAGACCGCAGAGCCCACCTCACTGACAAAAGGCAAAGGAGGAAAAACCCAACAACCAACCCCAACCAACCAATTTTCCCCTGCAGCCGCTGCAACCGTGTCTGCCTGTCCCGCATCGGACTTGTCAGCCACAAACGAACTTGCAGCTGACGTGGACATTTACCCCCTCCATAAATCTTCGTCTGCGAAGCCAAGCCAAAGAGAAAAGATATATGTATATATATATATATATATATATATTTGCAATGTGTGGCTGCTGCAAAACAATGAATTTTGTCACACGTTCATGACAATAAATTCTGATTCTGTTACTTCACCTAGAAACTTTGTTTGGGACCCCAAAAGATGGTGACGGAGGAGGTATGGGCGCAAGTGTGTTACTTCCTGCAGTCACAGGTGTAGGTACAAAGGGAGGCAATTAATGGGAAGTGATGTGTGGAAGAGGGAGCAGTCCCTGGAGAAGGCTTTAGGATGCTGAACCTGGTGGGGTGGTAGGTGAGGGCAGTGGAATCCTGTTCTTGTTGCATCTAGAGGCCCACTAGAAATGGAGGTGATGGGTTAAGGGTTGAGTTGATGATGGTAGAGGGGAAGCCACGTTTTTGTGAAGGAGGACATCTTGGATAATCTGGACTGGAAGACCTCATCCTGGGAGCAGATGCAACAGGGACAAAGGAATCAAGAGAAAGGAATTGAATCATTCCAGGGGACAGGGTGTGAAGGGGTATAGTTGAGGTAATTGTGGGAGCTCGTGGGTTTGTAGAAAAATGTCTGTAGAAAGTTTGTCTCCCAAAATGGAGACAGCGAGTTTGGGAAAAGTGAGAGGGAATCCAGAGATGGACTAAGTGAATTGGAGACCAACGTAAAAGTCAGCAGGCAAAGCGGATAAAGTCAACAAACTTATCAGGAGTGCATGAGGTGTCACCAATGTAGTCATCAATATAGTGGCAGAAGAGTTGAGCAGCCTTGGCTGTGTAGGCTTGTTGGATGGATTGTTCCACATAGGTAACAAAAAGACAGGCATATCTGGGACCCATGCAGGTACCCAAAGCTACCTCTTTGACTTAGAGAAAGTGTGATTAGAAAATAGCAGAGTTGTGGATAATGTGGACAGTTGTCAAAGGAATCAGCAAGATACTCTATATGTTGATTGGAAATTTGGGTGCAGGTTGGGAGGTCGCTTCGCTGAGCACCTTTGCTCCATCCACACCAATGACAGAGACCTTCCAAATAGCCAACCATTTAATTTCTGTGTCACACTCTCATACTCACATGTCTGTCCATGGCCTTGTGCACTCTCCCAACCAAGAACACCCGCAAATTGGATATGTGATTTTCTGTGTGGCACTTTTCAGCCAGATGACATTAGCATCGATCTTTCTGATTCCTGATAACCTGGTTTCCTCTTCCCCCCTCCCCCTTTCCCTCTCCAATTCTCCTCCCTCCCTTCACCTCGCCATCCCTCCTCCGCTTGATCACTGTTGTCCCTCCCATCACCACTTATCACCTTCTGCCTTTGCAATAATCCCTTCCCCATACTCGTTTGTTCAGATGCCCACTGACACTTTTCCATATCTTGATGAAGGGCTCTAGCCCAAAATGTCAGTTATGTATTTTTACCTTTGCTATATAAAGGACACTGCTTGATCTGCTGAGTTTCTCCAGCTTTGTGTTTTTACTTTAATCCAAAAATATGAAATAAATGGCAGCACTGATGTACAGAAGGGTCTTGAAGCGATATCAGCCCACTGGCTATGGTCAATTCCATAGCTTCCTGATATTAAAACAAAAGTGCATAGGTTGGTAAAGAAGGCAGATGACATGCTTGCCTTTAGCAGTCAGGGTAGTAAGTATAAAAATTGGCATGTTGTAGCCATATAAAACTTGAGTTAGGCCACTTTGAAGTGTTGTGTGCAGTTCTGCTTGCCATGCTGTATAAAGGATGTGGAGGCTTTGGAGAAAGTGGTTTGTAATTTTTTTTAGCTCGAAAGAGTGGTTGGACAAACTTAGATTGTTTTCTCTGGACCGCCAAAGACTAAGGGGTGAATTGAAAGAAGTATATAAAATTATGAGTGCATTTTTCCAAGGATGATCATGTCAATTACTAGAGAGCATAGGATTAAGGAGATGGTTTAAAGCAGATTTGCAAAGCAAGGTTATACACAGAAAGTAGGAGGTTTCTGGAACATGCTGCCAGGAAAGGTGACAGACATTTAGATAGATACATGAAAAAGCAATGAATAGACGGAAGTGCATCATTCACAAGCAAAAGGGATTAGTTTAAATTGACATCATGGTTAACATAGCCATTACCGGGCAAAGGGCCTGTTCCTGTGCTATACTGTTCTATGTTTTACCTAAATAGGCTACCTGAAGGGCCTTCTGGCCTCCCTTGTTATTGGTCCTGATCAAAATTTTTCCTCAGTTAAAGTTGCAATAATGGATTATCTGGTATTTATTACTGCTCATGGGATCTTACTGTGTAGAAATTGGCTGCTGGGTTTCCTAATTTAAAACAGTGGCTAACCTTGAAAAGTCACTGAAATGGCAATAAAGTATTTAGGGACATTCCAAAGCATTAAATAGGTCCTTTCTCTCACAAGGTCTTTGGTTCCAATCAAACCCAGCAGCAGAGAGAGTTAATAAACAGTTGATCATGGGCTCTCACTCATCTCATACATCTCTCTCTCTCACGTATATACAGACACATGTATTGTATACACACACATACATGTATATATACACACATTGATGGTATTGTATACATACACATGTACACAGACATGTTATATACACATGCTTCATACACACACACACACACACACACACACACACACACACACACACACACACACACACACACACACACACACACACACACACACACACACTCTCTCTCTCTCTCCCCATGGGTTGTCATCACCTTGTCTTGCTCTTCTCCTGCACTGTTTGTCAAATTCTCCCTTCAGGGAGAGGAAGGTAAGAATGTCATTTTGGATCCTCTATTAAAGTGCTGAGGTGCTTACAAATTATCAACATTGTTTCCATATCCACGAGTGATGTTTGACCTCTTTGAAGCCGGGAGGAGCTTGGAAACAGCTCTTTGCATGCTAATGAATCTGGTAAAAGCTATTTATGTGAAGCAAGTGGCTCTTCTCTCATTGTGGCTGCTCATTTGAATAATTCAGTAGAGTCCCGTCTCGAGGGCACCATCGTCTTCAGTGATGGCAAATCAGCTGCCTGGACAGCTCAGTTAAGAGGCCCCAACCTGCAGCCTCTCCCCTGTAAATCAGGATTAGTGAAGCAGGAATGAAAACCCGATGCCCAGTGCAACTCCTGGGGCAGTATGAAATCCCATACAGCTATCTGATGCCATAGCCTGCCTTGAATTTTCTTAAAAGCCTCTTAACCTGGTCCACCTCTTCTCTTGCCAGACACAGGTTTCTGGATGACCAAGCATCCTTTCACTGGGAATCTTTCAGCTTTCTGCCTCTAATATTGCCTCTATCTGGCTCAGTCAATGTTCCGCAGGTTATTGCTGCTCGTTTCTTGGAGGACAGGTGGTCTGAAGTTGGAGATGATTGACTCTGGCAATCTACAATCAACCTTCTCACATAGGGTCTGAAGCTGCTGAAGGACACAGAGGCCTGGTGGTTTAATGCAGAATGGGAGACAAGTGAGTTTAAAGGCAGGAGGAACATAAGCTCAACAGAATGCCAGTGACAAATAAGTGGTTAAATCTTGTCAGAATATCAGAAGAAAAATGGGGTAAGTAGAAGTCTCAACTAAAACCTTTACAACAAAACACAGATCAAAAAGGGCAGAGGACTTCAAGGTAACTTTCATTTCCAACTATTCAATTTGCACAAAAAAAACACCCTTTTTAAATACCACCGTCTGTCAGCTAGGAAATTTTTATCTTCCAGAGGTCAAATGTTTTTAAGATTGAATGCTTTCATTCTTAAAAGTCTAATTATAATTTCTTAAATGTAAAAGTTAAAGTTTTTGCATGTTTTCACCAAGAGCTCAAGGTTCATCTGATGTTAAAATTGGTGGAGATGTGAATAGCAAGGAAGGACATCAAAGGATACAGCAGAATGAAGATCAGTTGGAAATACGACAGAGAAATGGCAGACAAAATTTACACTGCACAAGTGTGAGATGATGCATTTTGACAGATCAAATGCTGGAGGAAAGTATGTAGTAATTGGCAAGACTTTTAGGAGGACTGATAGTCAAAGGGTCATTGAGAACAGGTCTATAGCTCCCAAAAAGGGGAAACACAGGTGTATGGAGTGGTAAAGAGGGCGTACAGCATTCTTGTCTATATTGGTCAAGCCATTGAATCCAAAAGTTAGCAATTCATGTTGCATTTGTACACAACTTTGGTTATTCCATATTTGGACTTAGGAGAGGATGCAGAAGAGGTTTACTCAGATGTTGCTGGATTAAAATGTTTTAGCTCCAAGGAAACAAACTTTTCCTTTATTTGTTGGATATTGAGGGTGAACAGATAGAAGTATATAAAATGATGAGAGGTATAAATATGGTGAATCACCAAACTCTTTTCCCCAGCTTGGAAGTGGCAATATCAGATGGTATGGAGAGCAGGAAAGTTTAAAAGAGATGTGAAATGCATTTTTTTTACATCGAGAATAATAGATGCTTGGGACACATTGCCAGGAAGATGGTAGAGACAGATACCATAGCCATGTTTGAGATACACATGTGAACACACAGGAAATTGAAGGATACTTATCCCAGCAAATGAGGTAAGTTTCGACTGGCATCATAATCAGTGCAGATAAGGTGGGCCAAAGGGCTTGTTCCTGAACTGCACCATTTGATATTCTGTGGTTCTTCACATTAAAGCCTCGAAACAGAAAAATGCCGAGGTCTCAACCAGTTAAAACATCAAATTCGTAGTTTTACAGCAGGGAAACAAGTCCTTGACCCCAACTTGTCCATGCTGACCATTTTGTCATCCCAAGCTATTCCCATTTGCTTGTATTCCATCTATATCCCTCTAAACTTTTAAACCACTGCCACTCTGTCCAAATTTCCCTTCAACCCTTCCAGTAACCATTCTGCAGAAGCCTACTCAGCATTGACTCACCACTTTGGTCACAACCTCTTCTCACTTCTATCTTCAGTCAGAAGGTGCAGATGTCGGAAAACAAGTGCTCTAGGTTCAAGAACAGTTTCTTCCCCACAGCTAGCAAACACCCGAACCTCCCCTTGCGACGTTAATCAGGGACTGCTTCAACAGCACAAAAGGACTGTCTGCAAGTCAATTCTTTTGTAGAAGGATTACGGTGAATAATTATCAGTTTCTTATATTTATTATCTTAATTGAATTCAATCAGATCACTCTTACTGTTTTTTTTTTCTTTACAAGTATCTGGCTGCAGAAAGTAAGAATTTCAGTGAATATGTACATTGTAGAATGTGTATGACAATTAATTTATCATCATGGATGACAAAATTATTGCCATTAGACCTCAGAAACAATTAGCTCTCATGTGTTCAAATAGCTCTGTCTAATTTCCAAAGAAAGTGAAATTTCTCTCAGTGGTGAATATACCAGTAGGTCTAGTGATGGTGGACTTGTTCTTTTAATCTCTGTGACTTGGCTATGTTTGCTCCTTAGACTGTGAAAAATGTATGTTGGAAGACTCGCCAACAAGCTTTATTCCTTAAAATCATTAATATAATAACCCAAACTCTTACGGATGGGACAATATTGGAATGATGGATGAGATGATTTTTTTCTCTCTCTCTCTCTCTCTCTCTGTATTGCACAGTAAGTTTGTTTACAATTCTTTATTTGTTTACATGTGTACGTTGAATATAGTTTTTTTTTGTACAACCAGTAAGAGGCAATTCTGCCTCGGCTGAAGGAAAAAGAATCTCAGTGTTGTCATGTATGTACTCTGTCAATAAATCTGAAATCTGAATATTGTTCCTAATTTGCCACAATTTGGAAATTTACTTAAAGAGGCCAAAACTTAGCAATCCTTGATAATCAAAGCTTATCAGAAAGAATTAGCAATAATAGCATAAAGAATTCCCATGAAGGAAAGCATTACACATGAAATAAAATGCACAGGAAGATTGAAATCATGTACACTTTATTTACTAACATGCAGGATTTGATCATATTCTTGCTATTTTACACATGTTGAACAGTTATACAGATAAGGCAAAAGGTGTATATTAGAACATCAAATTGTACTTTTGTTTATTTGTGTAGCATGTTGATACAATTTGTGCATAGCTAGTTTTTTTTGAGAGGATGGGAGAATTGTACAGACCCAAACAATGATTCTCTCATTTCCATGCATTTAGCAGGGTGTATTCAGGGTGGCATTAGCAGAATGGAGGATTATTTTTTTGTGGTCTGTATTCTCGTCACAGATATGCCAGACTGCCACGTTATTAAATATTTTGATACAAATCATGTAGAACGTGGTTAATGAGATAAGGTTATAATGCATCTAGTTACCACGCAACAACAAGATGAACAAAAACATTAATTATTACAGTATCTTTAATGTGGGAAAGCACTTTGCAAAAGTGTAATCAAAAACTGCACAATGAGCCAAGTAATTAGGAAGGATGAACAACAGCTTCATCACAGAAGTAGATTTCAGAGCATCTCGAAGAAAGAGAAGGAGGTGAATTGGTAGAGAGGTTGACAGGTGACACACAAACTGGTAAACCACCACTGCAAATACCCCCTGAACCAAACCTGATGAGTGTTGCAACAGGAGTGAGAGAAGGGAATTCAAAATGGCAAATGCAGTACTGCTGGTTTGTTCTGCACACCCAAGGAGATGTATCAGAAACAGAAGGACCAGCAGCAGCAAGTGTGCATCAAACTGGAGGAGAAAGGGGGTATCAGACACATCTAGTTTCATTGTGGAATAGAGTGAATATATCCTGGCAGCCACATGGGTCTTTATACTACTTGAGTTTTGTAGTCAGGGTCTACATCCTTCGGCCACCATGATTAAGTGGACACATTTCCTAGAGTTCTGGAGAACACCAACCTCATCACAAACCTTTTACTTCTTAGTGAATTCCAAGAATTCCCATTCATTTAAACATATATGGAGGCTTGACTTTCCTACTCCAATTGTCCTTGTTCAATCTTTGTGGTATTAATTCAGTGCTGTGTCTTACTGCCATCCCCATTCACACTATGGCTCAATGGTGATGTCCTTGTGTGGCCCCTTTCTTCCCACTGAGCACAGGCCTGGTTTCAGTGCAAAAGTCAGGAAGAGTTCACCTCCTCTGTTCACATTTCGTAGATTCAAGGTGCCATCTCAGTTTGACAACTCAAAATCGTTACAAATAATAGTGGGAGAGCGTCATTTGATCAGTTAAACCTGCTCTACCATTTCTGAAGACCATGGCTGAATTTCAAAACTATTTTTGCCACTTCATTGCCTTTGCTCTTATTCATATTTGCATCCAAGAATATACCAAACTCTCTCTTGAATCCAAATTATATTTTATTGGGCTTTTTGGAAGTTTCTAGTTTTTTTTTTACTAGAGCACAGTATTCTATTCCATCCTCTTCAGTCCAAAGCTGCCTACATCAGAATCAAAATCAGAATTTTATTGTCATGAAAGTCAGTGTTATGTGGTAGCATTGTAGTGCAAACATTCATATTTTAACTATCTTACAACATTACTATAAATTAATAAAAATAATAGTGCCCAAAAAGTAAGGCAGTGTCTTTGGTTAATTGATTATTCAGGAAGCTGATGGCAGTGGGGAAGAAGCTGTCCTTGTGCCATTGAGTCCTCATCTTTAGGCTCCTGTACCTTTTTCCCCCGATGGTAGCAGAGTGAAGAGGGCATGGCCTGGGTGATGGGGGATCTTTGAGGGTAGAGGTTGCTTTCTAAAGACACACCCTCATGTCGATGTCCTCAATGGAGTGAAGTCTGGTGCCTGTGATGTCGCAGGCCAAGTTAACAATACGATGGAATTTATTCTTGTCCAGAGATTCGGTGCCTCCATACCAAGCAGTGATGCAACCAGCCAGAATGTTCTCCATGGTACACCTGTAGATGTTTATGAGAGTCTTTGGTGATATACTGAATCGCCTCAGACATCTCACAAAATATAGCTGCTGGCAACCCTTCTTTGTGATTGCATCAACATGCAGGCTCCAGGACAGATTCCTGGAGATGTTGTCATCCAGGAATTTGGATCCTTCTCCACTACTGAGCCCTCAGTGAGGACTGGGTTATATTCCCTTGACTTCCTCCTGAAGTCCACAATCACCTCTTTGGTTTGGCTGATGTGGAGCACAAAGTTTTTGTCGTTACACCATTCAATGAACTGCTCTATCTCCCTCCTGTACACTTCCTCATTGCCGTTTGTGATTCTTTTGACAATTGTGGTGTCATCAGAAAACTTGTAGATAGCATTGGAATTGTGCCTGGCCACACAGTCATGGATATATAATGAGAAGAGCAGTGGGCTAAGCATGCATCCTTGGGATGTACTTGTGTTGATAATCAGTGAGGAGGAGACGTTTCAAATTCATACTGACTGTGGTCTTCCAATGAGTACGTCAAGGATCCAGTTGTAGAGTGGGGTACCGAGGCCTAATGTTTGTAGCTTGTTGACCAGCACTTAGGGAATAGTGGTAGTGAAGGCCGAGCTGTAGTTGATGAAGAGTTGAGTGGAGAGCCAGCGATATTGCAACTGCTGTGGAGCGATTGTGACGATATTCAAATCGCAGTGGGTCGAGATCTTTGCTGAGGTACATGTTAATTCTGGCCATGACCTGCCTCTCAAAGCATTTCATCACAGTAGAAGATAATGCTATTAGGCGGTAGTCTTTGAGGCAGCTCACACTACTCTTCTTGGGTACCAGGACAATTGATGCCATTTTGAAGCAGGTGGGAAACACTAACTGCAGCAATGAGAGGTTGAAAATGTCCATGAATGCTCTGGATAGATGGTTGGCGCAGATTTTCAGTTCCCTGCCAGGTCCTCCTGTACCCTTTCAAGTACCCTGCCAGGTACATTCATATCTCATTTGTTTCAATCCATTATATATGTTCAATCCATTATTATTTTCCATGTTGATTTGGGTTGGGTATCACCAGTAAGACTAATATTACTTGCTTATCCCTAATTATCATTGAGAAGTAGCTAATGAGCCACAGTCTCAGAATCCAGGATTATACCTTGTGAAGGAACCTCCCAGTGCTGTTTGGAATGGAGTTCCAGGATTTAGATCAGGCAATAATGAAGGATAGCAGTAATTTTCAAGTCAGGATGGTCCATAGCCTTGAGGGGAACTGACAGGTGGTGGTGGTGTTCCTATTCACCTGACACCCTTTGGTGATAAAAATGATGGGTTTCGGAGGTATTATCAGAGCAACTTGGGTGAGTAACTGCATGGCACTTTGTATATGGTCCACACTTCAGACAACATCAGATGTTGGTGGAGTGCCAATCAGGCAGGATGCTTTGACCTGAGTCAAGGCGTTCCACCACACTACTACTTTGTGTCTTAGAGATGGTGGAAAATCACTGGGGTGTTGAGTAGTGAATCATTTACCACAGTATCTCCAGCCTTTCTGACCTACTCTTGTTGCTATGATATTTGTATGCATTACTAGATGTTCTTATGACACAGAAGGAAGCTATTTCAACACATTAAATACATGCCAGCTTGCAAATTTTCCCTCTCACAATTTTTTCTCAACTTCCCATCAACTCCCCCCAGATTATCATAATTCACCTACACACTCAGGTTAATTTACAATCGCCAATTAGCCTACTGGCCCGCACAACCTTAGAAAGTGGAAGAAAACCAGACCACCCAAAGGAAACTCATGTAGTCACAGCAAAAACCTGGAAATTTCAAAAGACTGATTAAGTTCCGTTTCTGGTCTTTGACGTGTGAATTTAATGATGATAATGCCATTAAATGTCGAAGGTAGGTGGGGAACAGATTCTCTCTGTTGAAGATGGTCATTGACTACATCGTTTGTGGTACACGAAGCACCACAACAGAGCTTCTGCTCCTGCTGCCCCTCCAGGCCTCATCTGCCAAGTATGTGTAAGCAGGGCCTGTCAAGGTTTGGCCTGTACAGCCACTCTAGGATGCACATATCAAACCCCACAAATGGACTGAAAGGAACTATCATCGTTCTATAGGATGGAGAGCCAGAAGATGTGCATGGCCATTGCTTACCACTTATCACCCTTTCCTTCCATAGTACTGCTTACATTGTCCTCTAATTTTGGCACATTTGGATGAATAGATTTCCTCTCATCATCATAATCTTCATAAATATAGCAATTAGTCACTGATCTGTAACAGATTCTTCGGCAATCTCACTGATTCTAGTCAGCCTATCATCACTACTTAGACATTAGTTGAGGAGGTCTTCTACCACTTGATCATCATCCCATCCAGACTAGGAATTCCACATGCTCTTGCTCCACCTGTCAGTTTGTTACGAGGAACCTGAACAAATGCATTGGAAATTGCAAATAAATAACATTCGTGGATATTCCTCTGACCATCTATTTAGCCATTTTTACACGAGAGAATATAAATCAAACCTACTCAGTCATTTATCACAGACACCATGAGTTGATAATAGAAATGTGTTTGGTGAATGCTTGTTCATATATATTCTTCCTTTGGTAAAGAGACCATAACTCTACAGTATTGCCTTGTAACCGTGCAATGATGAGGTTACAGAATACCTGGGGGTGTATGAAAAGATAGGCTGAAGTATAGCTTCCTTAAAGGAAAATTATACCTGACCAACCTAATACAATTTTTTGAAGAGATCACAAAGGGAGGTGCAGTGGATGTTGTGTATTTGCACTTTCAAATGGCCTTCAACAAGGTGCCAGAATTAAGGCTGCTAAACAAGATGATAGTTTATGGAAATTAGCATGGGTAGAGCACTGGCTGTTTGACGGGAAGCAGAGTAGGAATAAATAAAGGGATCTTATTCTGGTTGGCTACCGGTTATAATTGGTGTTCTGCAGGGGTTGCCGTTGGGACCCTTCTTTTTACATTGTATATAAATGGTTTGGATTCTGGCTTTGTGGCTAAATTTGCAGGTGATACCAAAATAGGTGGTAGGGGAAGTGGTAGTGAGGATACCAAAAGACTGTAGAGAGACTTGGATAGATTAGGAGGTGGCAGATGAAATACAATGTTGGAAAATGTACGGTCATGCTCTTTGGTAGAAGAAATAGACAGGCAGACTATTATTTCGATGGGAAGGAAATTCAAAAATTCTGAGCTGCCAATGGATACCTTAAATATTGATCTCCATGTTGAGTCGGTGTTGAAGAAGGCAAATACAATGTTGTCATTCATTTTCAGAGGAAAAGCAGGGATGTAGAGCAGGGATGTAGTGTTGAGACTATATAAAGCACTGGTTAGACCTCACTTGGAGTACTGTGAACAGTTTAAGGCACCTTATTTGAGAAAAGACATGTTGGCATTGGAGAGGGTTCAGAGAAGATTTACCAGAATGATACCAGGAATGAATGGGTTAGCATATGAGGAATGATTTTTGGCTCTTGGACTGTACTCATTGGAGTGCAGAAGGTTGAGGGGGACCTGCTAGAGGCATTTCAAATGCTGAAAGGCCTGACAAGGATGTCTCTCATGGTAGGGGATTCTAGGACAAGTGGGTATAACTTCAGGATAAAAGGATGTCAATGTAAAACAGATACAGGAAAAGTTATTTAGTCAGAGGGTTGCAAGTCTGAGGAACCTGTTGCCACAGGCAGCTGTGGGAATGAGGTCCTTGGGTGTATTTAAGACAGAGATTGACAGGTATTTGATTAGTCAGGGCATCAAGGGATACAGAGTGAAAGTCAGGGAGTGAGGCTGAGTGGGAGGTGGATCAGCTCATGATTAGGATGGTGTAGCAGACTTGATTGGCCAATGGACCTACTTCTGCTCCTTTACCTTGTAATCTAAGGTGAACTACGATCATGCAATGCTTTCCCCAGCAAAAAAAAATACACATAACTGAACAGAGATTTAGAGTTGAGAAACTCAATGGGTAAAATGGAGGTTCAGAATCACAGAGCGTAAGTTTCCAAGTATCTTCAAACAAATTTTGACTGCATTTGAACATCATGGAAATCTCCATGCAAAAATAAGCTAAGATTTGAAATACCAGAATACCCCCAACAGACAGTGACGGTGCCATCACAAATTGGCGACAGTTTGCCTAGACACCATGAAACAATGCCCTAAATGTGTCACTCAATAGCACCTCTGGCAACACATCAATATTTTATAGATTTATAAAATAATCAGCACATGAGAGGGGTGACTGTGTGATTGAACCGTGAGGAGATTTGGGACTTCACTTTTCAAAGTTTTAGAAAGACATGAAAGGGTGTTTAATAAGGAGATCTTATCCTTTTCATCTCATCCAGTGAAAGTCAATAGAGGAAGGAACAAAATTTCACATTCATTCTTTGAACTGATGCTTTCAAGGTCTTACATTGTCAAGTCTATCCAAAAAAGAATAAGTAAGCTTTTTGGAGAGAAACTTCAGACAAAGTACACCTTGACAGTAATAATCCCTGACATAATTCACTGTCTCAGTGAATGGTTTGGGGATGTCACAATCTGGGATGAGGGTATGCTGGAATGCATCACTCTCTTGTATTCTTCACACAATACACAATAATTCCCTTGCATGACTCTTCCACCCTCTTTGTGATATTCTGATACAGTCCACACTCTTCCATGTAACACAGTCATTTTGCCCACATCCTTTCCAGTCACTTTCTGGGATATAAACAGGTTGAGGAAGTCAGCAGGTCAAGCAGCATTAATTGCGATAACTGGTCATTGTTTCGGGTGTGGGACCTTTTTTGAGGCTTGCTGTCGTATGTTTCGTTTGTGAAAATATCTCACCATTCTTCTCCCCTCCCTGTATGTTTTCTAATATATCCCCTCACTTCAACATTTTCTTCCACTGCCCAGTACTTTGAACTTGTGACATTTGTTTTTCAATGTGCACGATCTAAAGGGTGAAGCTGCAACACCTGCTCCAATTATTCTAGCTCCAAGGCAGTAGTTTAGCAATACTACAGGACATGAAGACATTATGAGCACCACAGTGGGGCAGCTGGTAGAGCCACTGCCTCACGGCACCACACACCTTGGTTTGTATGCTGTTCCTATGGGTGGGTTAATCAGGCACTATAAATTGCTCTAAGAATGTGAGTGAATTTGATGAGAATGATGGGAGAATTAAAATGAGATTCATGTAGGATTTAAGTAAATGGGCAGGTGGTAGTCAACATCGGCTCAGTGGGCTGAAGGGGTTCATCTCTTTTTGACTATCACTTTGTGCCTGATTGCTCCCTTTAATATTCTCTGATGTGCATCATATCCTGTGATGATGAGAATAGGTTCGACGGGTTCAAAGAGTAACAAGTCCTGGAGAGGTAGAAAACTGATCATTACAGGTGCTCCCCCATCTTCAATGGTCCGACTTACAGTTTTTCGAAGTAACGATGGTTCTAATCTATACTTTCGATTTTGAATTCCAATCTGTTCCCATGTTTGTGAGATATGGTACACTACTCTCTCTCGACCTGGGCGATGGCAGCATCACGCAAGAGGTTTGGACTGGACCCTGTGTGGTTATGGGGGCCGTGGAAGCACTGGAGGTGAATCTATGGACACTAAGTGACTGAGGGAACTCTATTTTGCTTCTCTCTCTCTGACTGTAAGAGGGGCTTAAGCAATTCCTGCTGGTGGCGAATCTATCTGCTTTGCAGCAGGCAGAAAAAAAAATTCATGTTCTACGACATTGCTTTATTACTAAGTTAATGAATTGAATCTTGAATCTTGAGTATCATATGGCATACACTCTTGCGATGCAGACTCAACCAAGTTTGCAGTCTTTGTAGTGATCACGTGACCGAGTGCACTGTAAACATGTCCACTAAACACCAACGTGTGTCTCCTCACCATCCAGCAATTAATTTTAGTTCAATGCATCAAACATTCTTCATGCCCAGTGTGCTTTCAGCTGCGTATGTTGTTTTTTTTCCTCAGTGTAGAATAGAGGTATTCAAAATTAATTACTGTATAAAAAATGGTAGGTGCAGTATTCTTTTCTGACTTACGATTTTTCGACTTACAATGGGTTTGCCAGAATACAATCCATCGTAAGTTGAGGAGACCTATATTTGCTCATGGGGGAATTTGCAACAGGGAACACATTCCAGCAATAATACACAAAGCCCAAGTTATTGGATTCAGGTTAATTACTAATAATCACATAACTTACTGATAATTGAATCTCCTGATTATGAAACAAGGGTTAAACAAACAGTACCTACCAACCACCACCCCTCTCTCACCAGCAGGCATGGCAGACTGAGTAACTAAAAGGTATAAATCTGGTTACAATCTACAACGGGTGAGATACCAGTCTCCCCCGGGTGCATGCCACATATAGCCCCCACCCTGCACCGGCATGCACCTTACAATTGGTCATTCAGCATCACCCACTGCCCGCAACCTGGATTGGACCTCTCACAGCGTCGCCTGTAGCTCTCAACCTGGAGTGGAACTCAGGGATTGTCTCGAGGCCAAAAGAGAATGGTCTGGTCCACGTAGCTGGCTAGATGGGCTGGCTCAGGTACACCCACGTAAATTGCGAGGACAAATGGCATCTGGAGGTGCCGGTACAGTTGCGACCACGTGACCTAGGAGAACCAATTGCATGGCAGCCTCACCTATGGATGGATCTAACCTTGATTGACATGGGAAATGACCTTTGACCTGCCTACTGCCTGGCTGGTCAGGTGTCCGTCCCAGAGCAAGCATATGGATATTCCTTTGTTTGGACCAGTTTCCTGTCCGACCTGCTTGATAATCCTCTGGTTAGCGTATCCCTAACAGGAATAATATGATTTATTTCATTTATTTCCTGTATTAATTTGAAGTACATCCTTCCTTTACTGTGCACGGACTGAGATGTGCATAGAACTCTCAAGATAAAGCTTCACTTGCCCTCTTCCATTATTCTCCAATTTACCCTTTGTCACTTTGTCCCTTGAATACCCAAAACACTTTGCAGGGAATTTTGATGAAGTTAATACACAAACCTCTAGAAATAATATAGAAGGAACTCAATGTGCGTGGGACGCCAGAATAGGAGGAAAACAGAAAGAAATGGTGAACAACTTTGGAAAGGTGAGTCACAAAAGGATTTTGAAAAGATGGAGAACTCTTAAAATCCAGATATTGCTTAGACAGTGCAGTCAGTGAGAACAGGAGTTAGTGTGAATTAGGATGTGTTCAAAACGATTTGAACGTGTTGAAGGCTCTGGAATATGAGAACTGAAAGTACAGTCGAGGACAATGGGAATACTCAACTGATGTAATAAAAACATGATGATGGGTTTGACAGTAGAGGTAAACATGACGATATTATGGAGATGGCAGCCTTCGAGATGAACGGAATATGATAACAGCTTAAGGCTGCAGAGACCCGAGGGATGGAATTGGTGACAACAGAAGAGAATGTATCATGGGAGTGAAAATAATGGCTTTGGACCCCCCCAATGCTTAATGGTGTCAATTTTGGCTCGTCTGGGACTAGATGTTTGATTGCAGATTGATCTGCAAGCAGAGAGATTGTGAAAGGTGAAGATGAGGCGAATGCTATGTAATTTAGCGTCAGGTCTTAATTTAAAAAAAAATGTAGATATACAGCAGGGGAACAGGGCCTTTCGGCCCATGAGCCCGTGCTGCCCAAGTATCCCAATTAACCTACAACACTCTACGTTTTGAAAGGTGGGAGGAAACTGGAGACCCAGGAGGAAATGGGAAGAACATACAAGCCCCTTAAATAAAGCCCTGGACTCAAACCCTGAGAGGCTGGCACTGTAATAGCATAGAAGGAACCACTATACTAATTGCTCTGCCCTAATGATTTGCATACTCAAGGAAATGCAAGGGATAAGTCCTTCTGATCTTTCCCAGCTAAAGGCAATGCAGTGATTAGTATCAATCCCCAGTTTCTGCTGAAAACATCTATTAGTGTTGTAAACCAGGCATGAGGGTGGGGTGGAGCGAGAGGTCAGTGGATGCATTTTCACCACTTCACAATTTTCCCAATGCGAGAGCTTCACATTTCATCCCAAATTAACAGAGTTGTGTTTGAGGTTCACAGATATTTGCAAGTCACTATGTCTTGCATCCTTGCAGTTCCATTCTTAGAATTCCTTTTGACCATGTTGAAAACGACGAGAAGTAAGGCAGGCGTGGGAAGAGTTCAACAAAGTGACGGTCAACTTCTTTAGGATTAGCCCTAATTTGTTGTGCAACTCCTGGCAATCACCCCACAATTGATTTTTTTTTCCATTCCAGTGAAAACTTGATTACCTCCAGGGTACTACCCAGAGAACACGTAGTCTAGGATTAGTATCCAAGCAACCACAATTTTGTCCTGGCTTCTGATGCATTTTAGGACCGTGACGCAGATCCTTCAAGGTGTGAAAACGGTCTTAAAGGATCATCAAATGGTTAATTTCCGGTGTCAACAAAATGTGACGTTGAGATACACACCATCATTTTCAGACAGTGCTAAATGACAGGGTGATGTGGCACTTAAGTGCAATTGTCACAGACAGATATCTTGGAATCATTCTCGGGCATCCTTAAATGAATTTCAGACACAGCATCTCAAAGTGACAATTTAACTCATCCTGTATGTCAAAGTGACACGTAGCGATATCTGAGAGTCATTTTTAAATTTTCAGAAATAAATATCAGATAAAATTTCATAGCAGAACTCTGCCATTTGTGGAAATCTACACTTAAACTGATCTGCAGAACCCTTGAAAGCAAAGATCCTCGGGGCTTTATTTAAATATTTCCTGGCATTTCCAGAAATGCTTTTTATATTCTGGCAATAAAACTAGTCACTATCAAAATTTAAATCACTAAATTTCACCAACTAATTTATGGAGCTGAAGGGAGTAGATTCAGAATATAAATATATTGTGTAACACCCAGACATTTCCTGTTTATTGTCTGTCTGGTATCCAAATGCAGCAAAGCATTTTCACATTTTATAATACAGCTTTACAAATCCTTTCCAATTTATCCCATTGTATAGAGTCCCAATGGATCAAATTCCTTCCATTCACTGCCATAATATTGAATCTCAGGAAGGTCAATCCTTACTCCATTCACCCCTTATATATAGAATTTTACTCTCAAATTGCTGCCCATTGACTTTCCTTTGCACTGCCTAGTCAATGAGAATTCTGGGCTTTGTATAGCAAGCATTGTCTTCTAATTGATACCATTCTGTTTTCATGCAAAAAAAATCTTTCTGCAAACAATCACTTCTTGTAATAAGGTGGTCATCTGGGTTCCAATGTACTTTCAAGGACAGAGTTCCAAAAATGTCACATTCCATTGAGTCTGTGTGAGACATTTAAAGTTAATGATGGAGATTAAGAAACCTGCCTTTAAATGCACAATAAATCGATGATATACAGGTGCCTAATAAATTAATTGGTCTCCAGCAGTGATATCAGGGTACAATGTATATGGTGGAACACGGTAATGCAGGTGGGGTCCTCACTCTGACCTGGTAACTCCTCCCTATAGTTTCCCAATAAAGGCTGAGAACCTGAATCTCCTCCCTCAGTACCAGCCTTGGATCTGGGCCAGAAGCATGTTGTTGCATGCTGGAGGTTTCAGGACATTAAATTGCAGCACAATCAATAACCACACACAGACATGAAGCACATAGTCAAAGGCTTTAATGGGAAACTTCGAGGAGGAGTTACCAGATTAGAGGCGGGCCAGCCTGAGCAAACCAATGAGGTCCCCTACCTGTATTCCCATGTTTTATCACAATGTAACAATGGGCCTGTTTTTGATCTGTCATATGTGTTGCCCATTGTTCTATTTGAACAGTTGACAGTAAAGCTCTTTTAATTGGCCATTATCCTGCCGTCTAAGTCGATTCATATTTCCTCAGCTTTCTCTTGAGTTGTGCACAGGTTTAATGTAACGAGTAGCAATCTTCTTCCATCTACTCCCCTCCCCTTTTTTCACTTTAAGCTAGAGCACAGTTCCACACACGGCAGACTTACTAAAGATAGGACAAATATTCTCCTTGGATATAGGTTTATCTCACAGGACCATGCAGAACTCGGCAGCTCCTCGATGCTGACTTTATGATCCATCACTGACTTTGAAGGAGGCCATTCCCCACCCAGCCTATACCACCCCATCAATCCCATCGTCGACTTAATTCCCTCTAATCCATTTGAGTCTTACATGTCCAGCAGTTTCCCCCCTTCCCCAGATCTCATACCATTTACCTCTAGTGGGAACAAATCTCACCCGTCAATTCACCTACCAATCAGCATGTGTTTGGTACACTGGAGAAAACCCCTGGGTAACAGAGAATATACAAACTCCACACAGATAGTGGTAGTTCTTACCAGGATTGCTAGAGCCATGCTTTAGCAGTACTACCTGCTGCATCATCTTGATTCACGGGTAGCTACAATGGATAGCAATTTGTCATAGAGAGATGCAGCATGAAAGGAAATCCATTGTGCAAATCTTCAATCACTTTTTTTTACACTAACCTTGTTCTGATCCTACATTATGCTCTTTACCTTCCTAGCACTTTGCCCCCAGATTCTTCCACTTATCTCCACTCTCGGGGCAACTTGTAGCTGTCAATTAACCTACCCTCCCGCACACTTTCAAGACCTAAGAGCAACTGGAGGAAATCCACACAGTTGCAGTGAGAATATTCTAATCCACTGATGTAGCACTGCATGAACCATGAGGTAGCAACTCAACCAGCTGCGTTGTGTACTGTCCTCCACACAGTAATTAAAATTGTGGAGGACACTGGTTCACATTCATTTCTTCTCTAAGCCACAAAGCTTTCTTTTTTATTTAAAAAAGAAACCTCTATCCATTAAAAAATATGTGCAGGAAATACAATGCATACCTTTCAGATCGATACATTCATTGTGTCCAGGAACCATTGTATTGTGGTTGCAAAGCACCAGTGCCATTCTTGGGGCCTCTTTGAACAATTCACTCAGCAAGTATTTGAGAGGCTGTTACACATGACCCAGTCCTTCAGTGTTCAGTGGCGGGAGGACATTAGTTTGCAGAGTCCAAGATCTCTTGCAAAACCCGAAGGCCAATGTGAGGAACAGAGATGGAAGCTGGGAGATTCACTGATGTGCACAGCTCAGAGCCACTTGCTGGATTAAGGAGTGAGTGACTGGGAGTGTTTCTAAGAACGTGGAAAGTTCAAACGGGAATGTAATTATTTTATCACCTTCACGTGCGCCTCTCGACGAGGTAAGAATTAGTCAGTGCTGCAACCTATCCAATCATCCCCTCGGAGAAGGGGATGATGGTTGTTATGGACCATGTGATCGGTTAAAGGTCAAATAATGGACAAATAATTAATATGTTGAATATTTTTTCTGAGACATTACCAGCCATGGAGCTAATTATTTGACTTCATTCCCGAAGCTGACAAGCTATAGGTTAGCCATCAGAGAAAACTGTCAAGCGACAAAAGGCTTTATGAATCATGTAAGTGTAATTAAGGGCGATAAAATACAATATGCTTTGTATTGAAACATAATACAGAGGAAATAATGTTGGAGAAATGAGAACCAAATTATTCAACAATTTTATTTTTTCTCTTTTAATTGTGGGGTTTCCCTGTTAAAGCAAACAAGGAGCCATGATTGGGTAACGGCCCGGGGCTATTCAGGAGTGCATTGAATAATTACACGGGGTTTACACCTTGTCATTTACTCACATTAAATCAAATCCAATTATGATAAATCCAATTTCCTTGTCAGATGAAGAGTAATTTAAAATTATTAGCAGTGTCGTAATACTCCAAATAGTTTTGTGTTTGTTCCCTGGACTATTCACTCTGCCTTCCTCAGAATTAATTAAAAATGATAGCATGAAGTTCTGTATCAAGCATACAGCTTTACAGATTGGCTCCCATTGAGCTGGAAGGGCCTAGGGCCCAAAAACGGAGACCAGAAACCGTCAGAAGGACAATACGATCAATGCAGCTTCAAAATCAAGAGAATGGAATTATTGGTCGATGTCAACAGTTGTTCCATTGACTGGGATCTTTCTTTAACATTTGGTCACTGATTTACTGAAATTACTTGCTACATTAGTTAAGGCTATGAAAAGGCTGCCATCTTGCATCACACTAACTCAGCTCAACTCAAGCACAGATCTTCTTGACATGGACTTTCCTTTTTAGGCTGTTGAGGTGCTGTAACACACAGAGAGGTCTGTGACCCATTAGAATCCATCAATCCGCTGGGACTCTGACATTCCAACTTGCTGCATCTACCCTGCAACTTCGACCCCACCTCATCACTTTGAACAGTGACAATGAATGGAATAAAACCTGGACTGAAAACAGAGTCTGAAAGAAGAAAATAATTCAAGACCTAAAGGCTCTCATTGATCAGAAAGGTCAAGCATAGTTCTAAATTGGATCTGAACAAATAAATCGCCAATGTGACCAGTAAATGCCCATAAAGCCTTTTTCTCTTTCTGTGGCTGTGGTGACCTGGGATCAATCAATGAACATATCATAACATCCTGCCCTCAATAAAAAAAATGATAGAGATATTTCAAAGATAGAGTCCCTCTCAATTAAGACCATGCAGTATTTTATGAACCTTAAGTTCGGTTTATAAAATGTTGCTTCATTCTCACTCAAGAAGACGACTTACGATGACTCTAGTCAGAGATCGCAAGTATAAAGACTGATCAAAATGGGGTCAAATATTCTTCCAGTTTGAATTGCTTGCTCATGTTATTGATTTTCATATAATCAATAGACAGCCTGTGTTATCATTGTCCAGCTTCCCTGGAGACCAAGAGGAGAACATGGGTCTATGTGCAGACAAGTGGGTGGAGATGTGGGAAGTTCACTGCTTAACAAAAGGAAGATTATATTCTCTTCTAATGTCCCCTTATTTTATCAGATAACTCAGCAAGAATCAAGTGCCAGTTTGGTGGAAGAGAATGCAAAAGAAACAAAGAGGAAAAAATAGGCTGCAGAAATCTTTGCAGATGCAATTTCAGTGCAGTTGATGAGAATAAATAAAACTGAATAAATACCCCAAAATCTAAAGGCTAAATATAGACATATAGGATTGGTATACATGTACAACGGTTGACATGGAGATGGTGGGGAGAGGACCTGCTTATGTGCTGCACATCTCTATGGCTTGATGATTCAATGGCTGGCATTGATAGTGGGAAAGAACTGATGGAATGTTAATGCTTGTAGATTTGTGCGAAACACAGCAAATGGTAAAAAAAAATAATCATAGCCGCAGCCTTCAAACATCCCCCTTCTATCTGGAGAGTTGAGATCTTCTCCCCAGATCCTGCAACAGAGGCAAGAACTGATTCAGAGCTCTGTCCTGCACATCCTCTACCTCAGACCGTCTGGATCTAAGCTATGTATCAATATTGATCCTGATCCACCTCTTTAGACTCGCTATCCCTGGTATTACTGGGATTGGGATTGGGACTGGGATTGGTGTATGGTAATTATTGAATAGAACACGATAGAATCAGGCAAGCATTATAGATATTTTATCGCTGGGATGTCAGTGATGCTGGCAAAGGTCAGCATTTATGACTCCTCCGTAATTGCCTTTGGGAAGATTAGGTGACTTCTTGAACTCTTGCACGTCATTTACTGAAGACTTTCTCACAATGCTATCAAAGATTTTTGTTAACTCAGCAATGACAAGGGAATATGATCTGTTTCCAGCTTGGATGATGTGTGACTTGGAGGGGAACTTAAAAGAGGTTGTAATCTTGAGTGCCTACCTATAGCCTTTGTTCTAATAGCCAGTAGAGGGTATGACTTTGGGAAATGTTGTCAAACTGCTATAACTCTTCCCATAAATGCTATCACTGCAGTAGCATTACTCTAATGGTGGATGAAATTAATCGTTGGTGGGGCACCAAACAAACAAGCTGTCTTGTCCTGGATGGGAAGCCTCCCGTATATCATTGGAGCACCAATCATCTTTCCATCAATCCGTCATGTCTCAATGAAGCTAAAAGACTTTGGAGAAGTGGGTATTTATCCAGTCTCTGGAAAGTCAATGATGAATGTCAGACACACAATCTCCGTACAAACATTGAGATGCTGGAGGAACTCAAAGGGTCAGGCAGATTCCGCAGGTAGAAATGGTGAGTCAGCATTTTGAGAATGGACTCTGTGACAAAATAAAATGCTACCAACGCAGAAGCCTCTAACTTCACTGTCCTCATAACATGGCGCTCCCACCAATTAGTGATAAAATTATTCCCTCTGATAGCTTCAGTTGCTTGGAGCACCACTGCTCCGGTTTGCTTCTTGCATTTACCCACTGCAGCTCTGTTAACGTAGCAGTTGGCATGACTCAATGCAGCACCAGAATCCGGCCCTGTCTGTAAGGAGTTTATACGTTATCCTTGTGTCTGCATAGGATTTCTCTGATTGTTCCAGCTTCCTCCCACTCTTCATGATGTACCACAGTGGTTTTAAAACTTTTTCTTTCCACTCACACACCACCTTAAGTATTCCCTATGTCATTGGTGCTCTGTGATTAGTAAGGGATTGCTTAAGGTGGGATGTGAGTGGGAAGGGAAGGTTGAGAATCACTGCTCCAGATCCAATTGTTACTGAAATACTTTGAGAAAAATTGTCATTGGGCCACTTCCTTTGGAGTTATGAAATCGTGTACATAACGAGTCAATTAGGTACAATTAAAACAGTGGTTTTCAAACTTTTTTCTTTCCACCCACATACCTCCTTAAGCAATCTATAGCATAGGGAACACTTAAGGTGGTTTGTGAGTGGAAAGAAAAAGGTTGAGAACCACTGACATACAGGGTGATAGCTAAATTTGGTTGTAATTGGGCAACGCAGGTTTGAACGACTGGAATTAGATTTTCCTGTGTTATAAATAACATTTAAAATTTAAACATAAAAGTATTTAGTATATTTTAGAAATAATGAATTTTTTTTTCATGGAGAATGTTTATGAATGATTAATATTTCTAAATACCAAACAACAGATGAAATACTTCAAAAAAGAATATGGACTATGGTGTCAGTCTTTAAGGTTATACAAATACACACTGAATTGACTAACTTGACTTAATAGTCTGATGGTGGAATTGACTCTGAGAAATCCTGTTGCCGAAACATGACTCCCATTTGCACTTCTCTTTATGTGTTTTCTCTGCCCAGCTATCACCATTCTTTGTTCTTGTTTTTCAGTGATGTACTGAACTGTTTAACCTTCAAATACTCATTAACATGGTTCATCAGACAAGGGTTTCAAGTTCTCCAGGACGAGAGTTTTATATGCTTTCGTGTAATGGGGACTTGTCACACATAACAGTAATTTTGGCTTTGATCTTTGCCAAGTGGTTACGGTGGATGCACATGAGTGAGGGTCATCCACTCCATATTCTCATTCTTCCTCTTCATTCTCACCTAGATTAAAAATCTTTGAACATAAATCAAATCTCACCACCACACCTAGAATACATACACTTTAAATATGCAAGAAGAAGCAAAAATTGTTCACAGTGCTCACGAAACTACCAAACTTACTACAAACCCCTTGTGGCAAGATCATCTACAGACTCGCAATGGCCGTCCTTTCAGTTGACTGAGAATTATCAATTATCAAAAAGGGTGTCGTTATCATTTTCTCAAGGGCAATTGGCGATGGACAATCAATCTTCACAGGTCAGGTTCACAGCTCATGAATGAATAATAAAAAGAATATTTAACTGAGTATTAGGACTTGATTGTTCTGTTCTGTGGTCCAGAAGGCACCAACACTGATGTAAATCGCTGAGTCTGCATTTCTCTGGGTTTAAGTAGTTTCCCAGTGTGGTTACAAGTTGCTACCACTAGGCCAATTAGGCAACCACCCTGGGCACAGACCTCAGAGGGACACTATCAGGGTCGTCAGACATCCGGTGCAGGGCCCATATGTGCAAAAGCATACTTACCTGACATAAGTTGGCGTCTTGAGGTCCGTTGGTTGGGTGCAGCCATTTTTATTCTTGTGTGCTTGCATGAGTGCCTGCTGGCATATGTGCAGTAGCTTGGCCTTCTGGTATCGATTGACGTATGTGCGATAGATTTACGTATGGTAGGTCGGTTGGCACATGCGGGATAGTTAAGGGTGTGATTTCGGAGGCTCCCCAGTTCCACAGTGTAGTGTGTCGAATGACTCAAAGACTTGCAGATTCAAACCAAGGCTTTTATTACCAAAAGACTAGAGCATAGTACATCGAGGTCAACCAGCCCAGACTGACCTGGATCTGGTTAGGTGCAGCTCCTTATGACCTGGCCAGTAGGTGTGGCTACAGCTCTCAGCCAATTATTAGCACGATATACAAATGTATACAATTATATAGAGAGGTGATAGGATCCCATACTATCACACACGGCATCTAGATCAGACACCAGAGAACAACTGGTGTTGAAGCCACAAAGTAAGTAAGCTTCAGAATGACAGTCTCCTGCCTTGCATTTGCTGAACTAAAATAACCAAACAGAAAAAGTAGGTTTTATTTCTGTTTGGCATTTTTGCTAGTATAACCATTGCTGAAAGATCAGCTGATAATGATCAATATTTTGGAATATGTATTAAAAATATGCAGGGAAAATACCCCACTCTGAGATGAGAACCTGAGGTTTTAAGTCTTCACAGTAGGAATTTTGTACGGGGGTATACGTTTAGCATCTGCGAGCATTGCTAAATGATTTTCAAAGCGCAAACCTATAAAAACGTTCATATGCTCAACAATGTTGCCACAGAGACTAGATGGCTTGGCAACTATATCAATTGATTATGCCCAGGCATCAACACTTGATCTGATTGAACTAGTGACAAAAATTTGCAAAGGAAAAGGCTGGCAAGTTGAGATTTTGATGTGCCTGAAATTTAAACTTCTATGAGACTTATATTTTAACAGCACAATTCACAAGATTATTGCCTCTGACAAGGAGGTGATGTTTTTAATCCTGTTTGTTTTATTTTTGTTTGTTTCTCTGTCTGACTGTAAGCAAAATATTGTCGTAACATAACAGGTTGGTTACGCCAAGTAACCTTAAAAGGTATGTAGACTTAAAGATGCTTGAAGTAAAAGGTTTTAATGTTGTGTTGCCCTTGGCAGAGATATGCATTTTACTGAGTTCCCTTTAGTTCACAATGATTTGTGTGCCAAAATGTTTTGTTTGTATTTGAAAAAGATAATCAAAGATATTACTTATTCTTGCAATCTAAAATGAATTTAGCAGTTTCAAGTTTTGTGCTTTTCATTTTTTCGACAAAACATCTGCTTTTGAAAATGGAAGTTGGCCATTTATTTTGGGAGGGTGCAAGTTGTTGGCCTTGCCCAGGCCGCAAAATAGTCTGGCACCTGCCGTGGGTGCTACTCAGTATCATTGATTCTGTGGTTTTATCGAATAGTGTGTTCCACATTTTATCACAGATCTGAGAAGCAGTAAAGTTAACAAGCATGTTTAATAATGCTCAACAATTCTAATAGCACTGAAAGACTCATTTCCAGGTGAGTGGAAGTGCAATGTATACGATCAGCTTCACTTTAGGTCATTGAAGGTTGTTGGAATTATTTCAGTTTCTTAATAGATAATCAATGTGATACGGTGATTGTTTGCTGGGGATTAATTTGTTAATATGGTTCCTGATGGGGATTTGCAGTGGGGTAAGATTTAATTGCAACATTTTGGAGAAGAGGTTGAATAATTTCATCAGGCATCGAATGAAATGCAGTGAGAAAGGCCGACAATATCAAAGTTTTTGGGTGAGGGATTTGATTTTACTGCTTTCGTAAAGTGTGGTACATTTTGCATCAGGTGTTGGATATTGCATGCCAAACTGGTTGTATTGTTTGAGTGGCAGTTGGCTAATGCAGTCATGTTTCAGTATGGAATACAGCTAATGTTGCAGTTGCAGGGATCGGTAATGCAAGGATGGTTCAGCACTATGGTAACATTTCACTGAGGAGGACTTGCTGATATTGCTGGAGTGTTTTCAGGCAGGAGGTTCACAGCGTAATGTTTTCATGAAGAAATATTTGGACAAAATAGCAGTAATATTTAGTGATTATAGTGATGTTATGTGGGATTGGTCATTGAAATGAAGTATTCACTCGAGTTCAGAAGAATGAGAGGAGATCTTATAGAAACATATGAAGGGTATGGATAGGATAGATGTAGGAAGGGTTTTTGAGCTGGCCGGGGAAACTAAAACGAGAGGACACAGTCTCAAGATTCGGGGGAGTAGATTTAGGACAGAGATGAGGAAAAATAGTTTTTCCCAGAGAGTAGTGAATGTTTGGAATTCTCTAACCAGGGAAGTGGTTGAGGCTGCCTCATTAAACATATTTAAAATTCGGTTAGATAAATTTTTACATGATAGAGGAATTAGGGGATATGGGGAGAAGGCAGGTAGGTGGAGTTAGGTCATAAATTAGATCAGCCATGATCGTATTGAATGTCGGAGCAGGCTCGATGGGCCATTTTTGGCCTACTCCTGTTCCTACTTCCTATGTTCCTATGTTCCTATATCAGGGCAACATACCACTGGAATATGCAAGATACATCCCAGAGCCACATTTGGGTGTTGGGGTAGGGGATAGGAGGGGGCTTGGTGGGTGGTCAATGCTCTTGCACGGTTCAGCTAAATAATGGAACACTGATCATCAGGGATAGGTGATGCACCAGTAATATCTGGATCAGAGGACTGATGGGACAGGAATCTTTCGTCAGAGGAAGTTGTCTGCTGTAATAACCCTTAGGGAGGTGGATATTATAGAGCATTGAACACAGAACAGCATAGCACAGGAACAGGCCTTTTGGACCATCATATCTGTGTCAACCATAAAACCAATCGCATCTGTCCATGTTTCAGAACATGTCTCCTGGGAGAAGCACATTAAGACAAATGGGAAGAAGGCACAACAATGCCTCTACCTTCTAAGGAATTTGAGGAGATTTGGCATGTCTTCAAATACTCTATCAAACTTTAACAGGTGCACTGTGGAAAGTTCACTGACTGGTTGCAACACGGACTTGCTTGGTAATTTGAGTGCCCAGGAACACAGAAGGCTCCAGAAGGTAGTCCCTCAGAGGTTCTGACCTCCCAAGAATTCAATGTATCTATGTGAAGCTCTGCCTCAAGTAGGTAGTCGACATCATAAAAGACGGACATCACCCTGGTCACAACCTCTTCTCACTGCTACCTTTTGCCAGGATGTAGAGAAGCCTGAATTCCAGCACCTCTAGATTCGAGAACAGTTTCTTTCCAACAGCTATCAGACTCTTGAACTTCCCTTATTACACTAATGGTCTGCTCCGACAACACAAATAGCCTGCCAGCATAATTGCAAAGTCATTTTTTTTTTGCGCTCAGCTAACTGTGAATATTTATTAGCTATCTTTTGTATTTATTGTCTCTTTTTAGCTCAATTATGATGAAGTACCTGTTCGGCTGTAGCAGTTGAGAATTTTCATGCAGATATACACAGATATATATGACAATAAACTCACTTTCATGATCATACCCCATTATTCAATGTCTAAACATCTCTTAAATGTGGCTACTGCATCTGCATCCCCCACCATCCCTGATTGCACATTCCAGGCACCCATCACCTTCCATGTAAAAAGTTTGCCTCACACACCTCCTTTAAGTTTCCCCTTCTCTTCACCTCAAACTTATGATATTTCCAGGCTGGGAACAAAAGCCTTTCTTATGGTGCAACCCCCACTCCCCATTAATGCCGGCTCAAGTAAAAAAGGTGAATTTATCTTTTAGGTGATGACCTATAAAGCAGATCCAGCATTGCCTTTATGGAGAGCAGAGGCAGGAGTCATCTCTGGAGCTGAGAGAGGTGGGGCGAGTGGTGGAGTAGTGCTGCCTGTCACCGTGCCATCAAACATATGTGCCAGCAAGTGAAAAATTAATATAGACATTCCTTCCCTCCCAAAAATGCTTTAGCCATCACTCATATGAATAGAGTAATGAACCCTTAGAGACAAATCTATTGCCCTGAACACACTGAGAGCTTAACAATTCGTGCTTGGGTCACAGGCTGACGACATCATCATCCCTGTCCTTTGCAGCTGCTTTGATCGGCATTCATTTTACGCAACTTCACCTCTAAGTGTACCTCCTTAGGCGGATGGAAGCTGGAGCATATTCCAGCAGTCCATCCGCCTTCGGACCTTTTATGGAGGTTAAGTGCAGCGATGGTAAAGTGGGAAAATCTCTGTATTTACATTCACTTTTTCTCTCCATAAAAATTCCTAAAGACTGAGTGTCAACCCCTCTACACCGTTCATAATTTTAGATACTTCCCTGAGATCACTCCTCAACCTTTAATGCTCCAGAGAAACAATCCAAGTTTGTCTCAAGATTCAAGCTTCAATTTATCATCATGTAATAAAACAATGTTATATTACATGGAATTGCTTTTGCCTGCTGTAAGGCAGGCAGATTTCCCATTGGCAGAAATTGCCTGAAGTGCCACTTATAGTCAGAGAAGGAAACACAAAAGAGTATCCCCTCAGAGTCACCTCCAGCACTCCCACGCACTAACACACTTCCCTCTGTTAGAGGGGGTACAATGTCTGAAAACAATGTCTGAAAAGTTGCCTGGAAGCAACCCTATTGCAACAGTGGTGAAACAAGCACATATCCATCTAGAGGTGAAAGTGACAGCTATTACTGGCGCATCAGCCTGGAGTGCATGACCCCTGGGGGGTCCAACATCATTGAAGCTGTGACTGTGATCAGACCTAATCCTCCTCTTCACAATCCACTTCCTTTCTTTGTGGTAGGATATGTCCCTTGCTTTTTCCCATCCTCTCCCTACCCTTGTACCCCTTTCTGATCAGGAATAACCAAGAACTTCATCTGACCGAGTGCGGAGGGAGCGAATGGTAGCCGGCACTCAAAATGACACAGCTGAACTACTGGCACGTAAACAACAAAGTCTGCAGATGCTGGGATCGAGTGCAATACACGAAGGAGCTGAGAATGTCAGCAGGTCATGCAGTAAGAGGCCATCAACACTTCAGGCCTGAACCCTTCATTGGAAATCCTATGGATGCTGTGTAACCTGGTAAGTTTCTCCTGCAGTTGTGTGTACTGCACTAGACCCCAGCATCTACAGATTTCCTTGTTCACCTGAACAATTGTAGCATTTTTGGCAGTCAAGTGGGCACATAGTTATAGGTTACTGACCCAAAGACTTTGAAGAGGTGGAGAAGGATGTGGCTGTTGTTACAATTTGTGTATCTGCATACGTGGAGCTTTGCAGATCAATGTTTCTTTCTCTTATCTCTGGGCCTTTTGTTTCTCAAAACCTTCCCTCTCATTTCCTAGCTCTGCTGGAGGACTCCAAGCCACTCAGTGGCCTCTTGAGGAGCCAGATAGCTCCTGAGGAATTTCCCGAATGCTGACAGCTTCTACCACCATCAGAGGCTTCTGTGAGAGTGTGCCAGAAGCTGGAGCAGCCTGGCACTGAGGTGAGTTGCAGAGCAAGAGATCAGTGAGGTGCCCCTCTGAAGCACTCGCCACTCCATGCTGACTGACAACCACAGAGCTGGCTCCAACCTAGCCTAGCAGCTCTCACTGCCCCAGGCTTTGCCTCAGACTGCCTGCCTGCCAAATGCAACAAACTCCCACTGGGTTGCAGCTGCAGCCTGCAGTCAGCTTCCTGCCATGTGCCAGAACAGGTCAAAGGTGGGCACCGAGTTTATCATCGCCTTGAGTGGCCAGTAATTGTGGCGATGAGCAGCCCAGACAAGTGTCGGCAGTAAAACTCAAGCCTTCATTTGTGCAGATTAAGGAGTTTGCTTATTGCTTGTGACATGATTTAGACAAATGGCCTGGTAATCCGTCAACTAAGCCTGTGCAGACCCTGTAAGGAACCAGTGGGGGATCCTATTACCTTACATGTGTTAACAGCCAAACTCTTTTGTGTAAACAACAAACTGTCTTTCCTCAAAAGCCTGATTTTAACTCATTGTCTGTGGAAAGACCAATGACTCTCAGGATGATGAATGGGTCTGGGCCGTGAGTGGCAGGCTCCAGGGAAGGTGGTGGGCAAAGGAGAAAGGCACAAGGTTAAAACTAGGGGGAGAGAGACATCATGTGGTGAACTGAAGAACTGCAACATTCTTCTCAACAAATAGGCAATCAAGTATTAATGGATAACAAGTGGTCAGAAGATACCCGCAATTTGTTCTGAAGGTGTACATTTTTTTTCTAGTTTGCCTTCCATCTCATGTCATCCTACAAATGACCCCTGAATCTTCTGTGAGTTTGAAAGAAAGTGGTGTTCACCATCCTGCCAAACCTACCGTCTGCATCATATTCCTGAATCTGGAAAGGACATGGTATCACAAAGGATAGATGTTTCTCCAGGGAAATGATCTGTCTGCTCTCCATTTCAGTCTGCAGCCAGAAAGCTAGAGGTGCTCAATGGAACAGTTGAAGCTCTGCTGTGGAAGTTCAGATATTCTCCGTTCCTAATGCCTTTGGTGGGAAGAGGTTCAGTTGCTCAGAACTTCACTGAGATTTACCTTAACTGATCATTCTAATCTCAACAAAACACCCCGTAAACCTGCATAAATGGGTGTTCTGCCAATAATTCCAACAATATTACAGTAAATAACTAGGAAATTCCTTGATAAGGCTGCTGGGTTCATATGTTTTTAGAGGTCACAGTCAGAGGCTGCAAAAGGACTGGAAATGTGTTAGCCTGGATTGAATGCACAAAATGTATGGATGTTATAATAGATGTGTTACATCATACATCTGTTACAGATGTGTTACAGATATTACATCTTTAGCACATTAGCAGAGAACAAATTTATATCTGATTTTGTGCTTTCTTTATCCAGCCAGGATTTTGTCATGTTCAGCATGGTTCACACTCCATTCTATTCTGAAGCAAGCATGTTAACAGGTAAATTTGTGCTGTGGTTGTGCTACCAGATGTGTTACCTAGTATAATCAGACAGAGAATTAACTATGAATTCAGAAATCCACCAAAGGTCTTACAATTTAAAATAAATTAACAAAAAATTGTAAATAAAAACCTGATATCATTAAAAGTTGCCTAAAACTAGTTGTAAAAATCAGACAAGTCTGCTGGTAGAAATCCACAGAATTATCCAGCCTGGATTGCAAGACAGACAAGAATCTTCAGGGTAAGATTTTCTCATTTGCAGATGATGTACATTTTGGAGGTACAGGTGATAGACTGCAAGGCAAAGAGAGGCTGGCTGAATGGACAAGCAAGTCGTAGATGAAGGTTCAAGTAGGTAAGGGTGAAGGGAACCCCTTTGGCAGAAAGAATAAAGAGAAAGAATGTATGGCACATTTCCAAAAGTGTGCAGGAGCAGGGAGACTTGGGAGCACATGTGCTTAACCTTTGATAGAGGATAAATTTGATCCTTAATTGGTGCACAAAATTATTGATGTGTTTGGCAATATCACCAAACTGGGTGACTTTGAAAAAAAATCATAAGGTCGATCATAAAGACATAATTAGGGTGGCTTACATCGAGAAATAAATGATAAAATAGGATACAAATTCCCTGATGTCACTGGAATCAATTGAATACAGACTCTGCTACTTTGTCGGACAGTTGTGAAGAGCATCAGCCCTAAAGCAGCTGGGGTCCAGAAACACATCAAATGGTTGCAGTGAGAGAGGGAGAGGTCCTAAATTGAGTCACTGAGACTTTCAAAGGGTCATGGAAGATTTGGTCAGCAAGATACACAAGAGGAGAAACTTCCTGCATGACAAGACAGATAGGATCTGCAAGAAAATAATCTGGGGAAGATGGCTTTAGAAGTCTCCTCCACAGGAGTGAGCACGTAAAACGGGCGCCACGACACATACTGACACATGCCAGATGGTGAGTCGGTGGTTGAATGGAGGGCCACACTTATTTCTCAGCAGCGTCAGAGTTGAGGAGAGGGGGGTGGCAGTGGCCCTGTGAGAGCGGGTGGGGGGCAATGACATCAGTGCGGGAGTGATAATGTTAGAGCGGGGGGCAGATCGGAGTGGGAGAAGGTGTAGCAGGGAGTGGCAGCAACATCAGGGCGGGGAGGTGGCAGTGGGATCAGAGCAGGGGGGATGACGGCAGCATCGGACAGGGTGGGCAGTGGTTGCATCAGACTAAGGGGCAGAGGAGGAGGAGGGAGGAAGGCGCCACTTTTGAAAAACTACCCTAGCTATATGCCACTGCTCCTCCAGCAAATGGAAGAGTGAAACAACATGTAGTTCATGTATTCACACATTATGCAACACACACACACACACACACACACACACACACACACACACACACACACACACACACACACACACACACACACACACACACACACACACACACACACACACAATATACCCACAAACAAAAAACACTAACAAACACACAACATGAACAAACACAACACAACACACACACAAATGCACGGCATGCACACACTCAAAACCCACAAGAACCCACACAAAGCATACACACACAATACACATGTATAAACACAAAAAACACAAAACACATAAACAAATACACAACACCTGAACAAAGTATACAACAGCAACTGTGACAAATACAATTTTTGTCAGATTTTGGCTACTGAAGTGATCTTCTCCAAGTTGAAATAAATTTTGGAACAGGTAGCAACAAAAAAAAATAGGTTTCATGAACTATAATTTCTCGACAACGTAGAGCATGGAATTCTGAATATTTATAAATTGATGCACAGAGAATTAAATCAGAGAAGTTTATGTGCAACCTGTGCAAACTCCTGGTTATGCCAGAAATGGGGTAATGCATCCAATTCTGTCCACCAGATATGAGGAAGGATTAAAAGATATTGGAGAGGGTGCAGAAAATACTTCAGGTGCTCATGTGGACAGGAAAATCTGGAATTATTCTCCTGCGAGCCAAGATGGATGATAGGAAATCAAATCAAGGTTTGAGTAGGATGGAAGTAAGGTAGTTCCATTAGCAGATGGTTCAAGGGCCGATGGTGCACAGATTTAAAACTCTTAGGGAAAATACAGGAGGAGGATGAAAAGGTGACCATCTTACATGGAGTATGGATGTAATTTGGAATTAACAGCCTGTAAGGGTAATTAAGCAAAATTAATCAGGAATTTCACAAAGGAATTAATTGGACATAAATTGAGAATAATTTGCTGGATTCCAGTGGAAGAACAGGAGAAAGGGATGAATGGAATCACCCTAATTAATGGCCAAATGATCTCCATTTGATCCACATAAATTCTAACAACTCTATGATACTGTACATGGCACCTAAAGGTAAGACACTACACCACACTTTATTATCTATGTCTATAAAACAAAATTAGGAATTGACTGACACAATGACTTTTATGTTATCCTATTAATTAGCTGTCCTCTTTGACTGAAGGACAAGTAGGAGCAAGTATTGGGGAATGGAAATAACTAGATGAAACTTCAAAATAGCTGACAGGCTCCATGAGCTGAATGCAGGTCCTTTGCCACTTTCCAATTCTAAGATTCTACGAATTACTGGAATGGAAGCAAAATATTTGATATTTAGTTGTTAATAGTGTCGTGGAATAGGTAAACAGCAGTAAATTTAATGATTAAACTATTGTAAACTTTTTTTGGTCAAAGTTACTAAGTTTATCAATCAAATCAAAGGAAAGGCTTGACTTGTAGAGCAATTACCATGATTTCCCATTGTATTTTATAGACAATGGAGCACTTTTGACAACAAAGATATGCTCCCTGAACACCTTTGGGTGTATTTTATGCTACTGATCACGAAAATTACCTTAAAATGTTCCTATCACTTACTGTTTTTTTTATATAACCTATTTACCAAACTATATCCAGCTGATTGACAACATGCTTCAAGTATTCAAAACTGAAGCGCAACAAGTCATTGAAAATTAATTTTCTGCATTTGCACTTGGACGTCTTCCCTGCTGATCTTGGTGCAGACAGTGATGAACACGGTAAAATTTTTCACCAGGATATTGTGACCATGGAAAAGTAGTATCAGGGCAACTGGAATCCATCAATGTTGGCCGACTATTGAGAAGTGTCAGATGCTGAGAACAAATGAAAATCAGCGGCAAAACATTTTTAGGTCAGTTGAACTAACGCAATGTGTCAGCGTCATTATGCCATTAAACATGCTGAATTCAATAAAAGTGAACTTCCTACATGATACAGCAAATCTGGAATGACCTTTGTGTTCAATTTAAGGTTGTCTATCGTAATCCCCAATGAATTTTTGTCAGGAAGCAAACCTATTGAAAATATTTCTTTCTTTCTTCTTTGGCTTGGCTTCACGGACAAAGATTTATGGAGGGGTATGTCCACGTCTGCTGCAGGCTTGTTGGTGACTGACAAGTCCGATGCGGGACAGGCAGTCACGGTTGCAGCGGTTGCAAGGGAAAATTGGTTGGTTGGGATTGGGTGTTGGGTTTTTCCTCCTTTGTCTTTTGTCAGTGAGGTGGGCTCTGCAGTCTTCTTCAAAGGAGGTTGCTGCCTGCCGAACTGAGGTGCCAAGATGCACGGTTGGAGGCGATATCAGCCCACTGGCGGTGGTCAATGTGGCAGGCACCAAGAGATTTCTTTAAACAGTCTTTGTACCTCTTCTTTAGTGCACCTCTGTCTCGGTGGCCAGTGGAGAGCTCGCCATATAACACGATCTTGGGAAGGTGATGGTCCTCCATTCTGGAGACATGACCCACCCAGCGCAGTTGGGTCTTCAGCAGCATGGATTCGATGCTGTTGGACTCTGCCAGCTCGAGTACATCGATGTTAGTGATGAAGTCACTCCAATGAATGTTGAGGATGGAGCGGAGATAGCGCTGATGGAAGCGTTCTAGGAGCTGTAGGTGATGCCGGTAGAGGATCCATGACTCGGAGCCGAACAAGAGCGTGGGTATGACAACGGCTCTGTACGTGCTGATCTTTGTGTGTTTCTTCAGGAGGTTGTTTTTCCAGACTCTTTTGCGTAGTCTTCCAAAGGCGCTATTTGCCTTGGTGAGTCTGTTGTCTATCTCGTTGTCGATCATTGCATCAGATGAAATGGTGCAGCCGAGGTAGGTAAACTGGTTGACCATTTTGTTCTGTGTGCCCGATGGAGATGTGGGCTGGTAGTCATGGTGGGGAGCTGGCTGATGGAGGACCTCAGTTTTCTTCAGGCTGACTTCCAGGCCAAACATTTTGGCAGTTTCCGCAAAACAGGACGTCACGCGCTGGAGAGCTGGCTCTGAATGGGCAACTAAAGCGGCATCGTCTGCAAAGAGTAGTTCACGGACAAGTTGCTCTTGTGTCTTGGTGTGAGCTTCCAGGCGCCTCAGATTGAAGAGACTGCCATCTGTGCGGTACCGGATGTAAACAGCATCTTCATTGTTGAGGTCTTTCATGGCTTGGTTCAGCATCATGCTGAAGAAGATAGTAAAGAGGGTTGGCGCGAGGACACAGGCTTGCTTCACGCCGTTGTCAATGGAGAAGGGTTCGGAGAGCTCATTGCTATATCTGACCCGACTTTGTTGGTTTTCGTGCAGTTGGATAACCATGTTGAGGAACTTGGGGGGGCATCCGAGATGCTCTTGTATTTGCCAAAGCCCTTTCCTGTTCACGGTGTCGAAGGCTTTGGTGATAAATAAATAAATATTTATTGTCCAGTTTAATCAGTGCACTCCCATAAACACCATCCTAAGAATGGCCGGATGTTCAATATTTTAGCCATGTTGGTTGTGGTATATGCCTCAGTTAATATATCGGAGATAAATACCTGATTTTTCTTCAGAATCTTCCATGGCTTCTCAGACACCAATCCACTGCCAACAAGGTCTCAAACTGACAATGTCGCATGAGATTGGGCAGCACTGGAGTTTACAGCTCAACACTGTGGGGTGGGCTTTAAACTTGTAACTTGGAGATGAGGATGTTTCCCATTAACCAGTCCTGAGGCTGAGAGACTGTGCATCTTGGCGCCTCACAGTTTGGCGGGCAGCAACCTCCTTTGAAGAAGACCACAGAGCCCACCTCACTGACAAAAGACAAAGGAGGAAAAACCCAACACCCAACCCCAACCCACCAATTTTCCCTTGCAACCGCTGCAACCGTGCCTGCCTGTCCCGCATCGGACTTTTCAGTCACCAACGAGTCTGCAAATGCTGAGGTTGAGTGCAATACACACCTTCTTATAGATGGTGTGTGACCTGACGAGTTTCTCCAGCATGTTTGTGTATTGAGGTAACAACTTTATGGATATTCTCATCCCTCCAAAAAAGCTTTTGAGTTAGCTCTGTACATTACATGGGCATCTTAATTCCTTGTGATTCCTCATGTTAACCCTATCAAACACCTGTCCTCTTCAACTTAATCTCTGTGAAGTTGGATCAACCTCATCCCCTCATTTTTCTTTGCTGCCCATTGGTTTATCTATCAAGTTATTTCAGTAACCTGGTCCAACCAATTTCCCATTGTACTTTGGTGATAAGCCTCATTCTGACCACTGTTCTCCTTTTACCAAACTCATCAAAGTTAGCGTGCTCCCTTCAATATCCTGAAGTTGTCAAAACTTTTCCCATCTTGCGATTTCCATTCAGCTCTGATCCATCCATTCAGCTCTTCCCACTAAAATCTCACTTTGCCATAACCCATTCTGATCCCATTCAGTCTGAAGTCAATGAGGTGGGTTCTTGTCTCTTGCTGTGCATCTGATCTGTCACATCTTTTAAAATGTAGGCATACAGCATGGTAACAGGCCCTTTGGGCCCATGACCCCATGCTCCCCAAACACACCAACTAACTTACAACCTCCGCTTTTGGAGAGTGGGAGGAAACAAGAACATCAGGACAAAACCCACACAGACATGGGGATAATGTGCAAATGCATGAGAGACTGCACTGGATTCGAACCTGGGTCACTGATGCTGTAGTAATAACATTGCACTAACCTTGACAACCCACAAATAGTGGCTGAAAAAAATCTTATTACAGGCAATAAGTACAGGAAGGGAGTTTAATGCACACACAGTCTTCCTGACTGGCTTCCCTCAGCTTCTCCCTGTGAGGAAGTCCTTTGGCTCATTTTATTTCCCGGCTTTCTCTAGAGCTCTCCCCCACCTCCACCTTGCTGTCTGTTTCCTCATTTCACTCTTCTTTCCAACACTGGTCCCTGACCAATTCAATGATTGTCAGAGACACCAAAGCCATGAGAGGAGCAGGATGCTGGTCCGACCTCCAACTCATCCGTTCAAATTATTGAAGTGTGATGGAGGGGAAGATGACACCACCAGGTCTTGGTTACAAAATCCCACCCTGACTGGTAGGGGTGTGATCGATGCGGTACCACTGAAATCAATAGAATAGAGTGTGATGATGCAACCAGACAAAGTATTTGGTGCTGTCCACTGGGAAGTTATTCGGGGCATAAAGCCTCCACAAGAATAGCCAAAGAGCCACTCTCAGGTTAAGGAGAGCCAAGGGAACAACCTCACCAGTCTCCGCACTGAAGTGCTGGAGATTGAGCAACGGGATGTCTGAAATTTGTACTTTGCTGCTCTGGAAAATAGGTAGCCCCAAACCTCTCTTGTCTCGCCCTAATTCCTTACCCCACTGTTCTAACTGGCTGATCGACGCAGATTGACAACCTGATTTAATTTGGTGACAGTTTTGATTTCTGTTACGGGTGGGTGGATGCTGGAGAGATGATGAAAGTACATTGTCTCTTTACATACATAAACTGACTTGTACAGCCCACGCCAAGACTGGAGGCGTTAGCAGGGTATCAGCGCTGACTCGTTGAAGTTAGCAGCCTTTGTGGTGAAAGCAGTGAACCATCATTATTTTCTGTGTGTAGTTACAAACAGCAGGCAGTGACAGGATATGTGTGTGTTATGAGTAAACACACAATAATACACATTTTCTTTTCTGAGCCAGCCTGAGGAAATAGGAAAATAAATTCAAATTAATTTTAATTGACAACACTCCTCCTTGAATACATTAACACATGAGACAGCAGAATGGAATTTTTGTTTTTTTTTCTGTTTATTGGGTTTAAATAAATGTACCATTGAGAAAAGAGCCAACCTTTTAAAGATACGATGTAAAATTAAACATGCAGCATTCTTTTCTGCACAGTACTAGCCACACACATTCATTGCAAGGCAAATTTATAGGGAATGTGACTCATGATGTTTTGAACAATGGAACAGCAATCACTCGACACAGGAGGCTATTCTGCCCACTGTTTCTGTGCCAGCTTACAAAAGTTGCTATGCAATTATCCCACGCCCTGCTCTTTTTCCATCGCTCACAGTATCTTTCCTTTACAAATACTTATCCAATTCTCTTTTGAATCTTATTATTGGATCAGCTTCAACGGCCTTTTGGGCATTGCAGTCCAAACTGTGAAAACCATTCTGAGGAGTGAAACACGGAAGATAGCAGAGGCTGTGATATAGCAAAAACACAAAAATGCTGGGCAAACTCGGCAGGTAACACAGCATCTATAAGAGGTAAAGATATATAACCAATGTTTCGGGTCTAGCCTAGGCTTTTCCCACTGGCATTTTGGCAATTACCTTAAATCCACATCCTCTGGTTATCATCTGACCCCACAAAGCAACAGTTATGTTCCATTTACCCCAGCAGAACCCTTCTTGATTTTAAACACCTCTGCTAAATCATGTTTTAATCACCCCTGTTCCATAAAGAACAATTCCACTTTGTCTGTTCTCATGGCAAAACCAAGCTTGTCAATCATAGGTATATTCACTTTCTATTTTAGTGTTTTTTTGTGTGTTAAACCCCATCTAAATAGGCAAGATGTCTTCCTAAATGTTCTTTGAGATCCTATGGAACCAGGGGGCATGGACAGGAATTTTAATTTTAACTTGTGAAACCCTGCAGAGTTGATATCCTTTCCACTTCATGAAATCCCACAGACTAACTGCAGCAAACAAGCACAAAACTCGAGAAGACTATTATAGGCTCTCATCAGCTTAAATCAAGACACCAGGTCTGTGTAGCTTCTGGTTCCATGTGCCTGATTAGTTTAGGAAGGGGCCAGCTCAAGTCTTTATATGGGCTGGTGATTGACAGCCGGCCAGGTGGGGCCAGCCTCCCAGGTCACCTATCTGCAGGTACAGTGGTTGCCCCCTGCAGTAGGCCAGCAGGAGTGTGGCTATAGTAGTGGTAGTATCACCACATTTACCCCCTTCTTAAAAGAGTCCTGGGGGTGGGGGATGTTCTAGGGTATTTACAAGTTCAAATGGTCCAGAGGTTGCCTTTGTCGCTGGGACCATTGCAGGTCAGGCTCCTAGTCAATGGTCAGTGGGGGCAGGGCTGCTTGAAGGTCGGATGGGTCTGGGGTGGTCAGGGCGGCCAGTGGCACAAGCTGGGTGGTGCCTGACGGAGTAGGGGTGTAGGTGTGGGGTGGATCAATGGGGGTGGGGGCCAGTGGAGAGGCAGTAGGTAGACATCATACCCAGGGGTGTCCTGGATGGACCAGGGTTGGCCAGGGTAAGGGAGCTGAGTCCCTGCTGGTGCCAGATCCCTGGCCGAGATGGTGTCCTCCCATCCATTGGTGTACCTGATGTAGGCGTAGTTTGAATTTGCATGGAGGAGGTGCATCTGCTCGACCAGAGGTTTGGACTTATGGGTTCTCATGTGCTTATGGAGGAGTACTGGTCCTGGAGATGTCAGTCACACTGGCAGGGAGACGCTAGTTGCCGATTTCCTAGGAAAGGAGAAAAGGCATTCGTGAGGGGTCCGATTGGTAGCCGTGCACAAGAGCAGAGGCGTGGAGTGCCTCGAGGAGGGCCTCTTGCTAGTAGTCAATGGACTAGCCTTTTGACTTCAGGGCCAGGAGGACAGCCTTCCAAATTACCCCGTTTTCATGTTCGACCTGCCCATTGCCACTGGGGTTGAAGCTAGTCGTGCGACTAGACACAATGTCTCTCACTGCCAGGTACTGGTTCAGCTCCTCACTCATGAAGCTGGACCCCTGATCACTGTGGATGAATACTGGGTATCCATACATGGTGAAGATCTGCACCAATGCCTTGATAATAGAGGTGGTGGAGATGTCAGGCTAAGGGATGGAGAAAGGAAAACGGGAGTATACGTCTATAACTGAGAGGAAATAGACATTCTTATTCGTGGAAGGCAGTGGTCCCTACAAATCGATACTGAGTCACTTGAAGGGTCAAGTGACCTTCACTACATGGATGGTTTGCACTCCACGCAGACTCTGCAGGACTCAGTCATGGTCCAGACTTCTTGGGCAGTGAAGGGGAGATTCCAGGACTTAATGAAGTGGTACAGGTGTGTGACACCCTCTCTCTCTGACATGCTCAAAATTACAAACATGGTGGGCAATTGAGACCATACCGTAATGGAAAAGAAGTCACATGATGGTGAGCATGAGGCAGGGTAAGTTTAGAGGGAAATGGGCCCAACGCAGGCAAATTAGACCAGCTTAGGTAGATCACTTGTTCGATGCGGACACGTTGTGCCATGTTGTAAAATATTGACTCTATAACATTATAATTGTCTAATGACTGCTGAGGGAAACTAGGATACAGTCGCACTGGGCTTTAAGAGGAAGAGTCATGACCTTGCACATAGTTAACTCCACGGTTCATAGATTTTTAACTTACTTTGGGGTTTTGCATTTCTTAACTTCCTGAGGTAGTCTAAGCCTCATGAATTCCCACATGATTAATATGAGCTGATAAGTTGTAATTAAACGACACACACTTTCACTGTGACACAGATGCATGATTTGTTGTTGCAATCTCAAAGAAAATTACAACGTGATAAATGTGTACCTTGTGATTTCAAGATTCACTCTGCTGACAAACTTCCCCCCTCCATCTGACGCACACACCCCCCCCCCCACCCCACCCCATTCCCCTTTCCTTCTCGATCTCACTGCAACACTTCAGTCTCTTTCATTCCCTTACTCGGCTATTTCACATTCACAACCCCCAACCTCCTGGATAACAAAGCATTCAGACATCACAAGCTGCAACCTCTTGCTCACCTCGGCCTTCCTGTATCTCTCCAAAGCCTTCTCGCTTCTACTGTGTTTTCAATGAGTTCATTGAAGTCTCGGCATTACTGCAGGTCTATGTTAGTCTTTCCTTCCATAAAGCATTTAGAGCAGTAAAGGGTGTTAAAGACACTGTACATGTAAGTGGCTTTTGAACTATCAGTCTGATTGACACTGGGATTCATTTGTCATTGCCAGTGCAAAATGTACTGAAAGTTTAGCAATTTGAAAAATAATGCCATGGATCTGGAATTTGCTTTTGACGCAACAACATGAGCTGATGGAAGATTTTTTGAGCACATTGCTCCCGGAAGCTTAGCTATACTGATAAGCAGGCTGTGTGTGTGTTGTGGGGGTGGGGGTTGTGGTCGGTGGTGGGCGATGAAACGAAGGAAGAGCATGGTTAGCAACTGCAGCACCAGTGACCAGGGTTCAAATCTGGTGCTATCTGTAAGGAATTTTTGCATTCTCTTTGTGTCTGCTTGGGTTTCCTCTGGGTGCTCCATTTCATCCCACATTCCAAAGAAGTACAGGGTTAGTAGGTTAATTGGTTACATGGGTCTATTTGGGCAGGGCAGTCTTGTGTGTCTGAAAGGCCTGTCACCATGATGTATTTCTAAATTAAAATCTCTAAATTAAAATTAAAGGAGTAAATTCACCTATTTAACTGAACTATTCCAGCTGATCTGCAAACCCAGTTTAAAGTGTGCTATCTTGCCTCGTGAAACTGTCTTTTGCAATGATATCACTGATGAGCAGTCAACCCATTAACTTGTCTGTGCTACAGGCAACCGCCGTTTGGTGCCATCTCTAATTGCAAGTAACTGGAAGCTATTGCCAAAGAAATACACAAACCAAGAAGGAAATGGTTCAAGGCTACCAGCTTCAGAGAATAGCAAATAAATGCATGACTTCATGACGTTGCAAGACTGTGACTGTTATAGAGGAGAAAGCAAAATCTGGTGAGCACTTTTTATCCAAAGTACAGTTTTACACTTGAAAACTATATCTTTTTTTTAATTGGTATTTCTGCTGGGCAGTTAAACTGAAATCACCAAATAAAATAGATTCAGAATCAAGGACATAAGTAAAGTACTTAATTGAGTTCTTCTATGTTTTCCTGACTTTTATAAATTTCCAATATAAATTCCCTCTTCTATATCCATATTGGGAATTGCCCAGGTGGAATTCCCCCATCCTACCTGCAAATACACCTTTGTTGAAGGGAAAACATGAGGAAAGAAAATTTCACTCTAAAAGAATTGAAATGGCAAATCCTCACATAAACCATGCACCAATGCAAGATTTTTGGTGCGTTTGTCATCATTCACCTGCAATGCTGTATATAGGAATTCAATGGTAAGTGCATTTTAGAAGCGTAAGGATGAATTGAAATGAATCAGAGACAGGAAATGACGTCAAGAATTGATAATTGAAAATCTTTCCAAGTTTGAGCTCATGGAAAAAAAATGACAGAGCTTTTGATAAAATATCACAGTTAAGACTAGTCACGTTGGTCTATTGGGCACATTCGTTCCTTGGTTAGAAAGTGGAGAATCTCAATGGAGGATTATTATCATGGATGCCCTGACAACTTTCTATCCATTGAGCTTTGAGGCTTGAGATTCAACTTGATGCTCGAGTCATTTACCTGCTTGTGAGGTGATACGGGTAAATTAGTCTTAAATGATTCCATCTCATGTTTGCAGCAACTTCCATCATTATTTCTGACATTTTCACCACTGGCACAGAGGTCTAAATGCACAAAATGACAGCAAAATACAATAGGTGATAGAAATTTGAAATAAAAACAGGGCATAATGAAAAAGCTAAGCATGTGAGAGAGTGTCAGTGTGGTGAGGCTGAAGAACAAGGGCATTTTATTTGGTCCTGGTGGAAATCAACTTAAAAAGAGCAGAAATCACTCACATAGCTGTTGAAATCTTGCACTTGGCTATCATAGTCTTTCTTGCGATACCCTGCTGCTCCTGTTATCAAAGTGCTGGTCCCCCTTTTGAAACTCCCCCATATTTCTGCTTCATGAGAGGTGTTGCAAAAAGTGCTCTCATCTAATACGACAAGCCCCAGATCAGTGACAGGGAACCAATGGGCGGACAAATCCCTCTGCGAGCCCCGCTGCAGAGCATTGTCGAAGGAACAGGAACCGCAGCTGAATAATGGCACACACCACCTGCAGCTTCCCACTTTCATCAAACCAATGGAATTGGACAGGATGGTAAGTGTGACTTGCAAATGAGGCTCCTGCTGCAACAATGACCAAAAATGCAAAAAAGCCACTCTCTTTATATCAGAATTTTTTTTTCTCAAAGATACTCCCTACATTAGGAACAAGTGTACCACAAACATATTTGGGAAGGGTGAGGGTCACAGGAGGAAATCAGTTCAACTGGCATTTGTTTTAATTGGAAAATAATTGGCCTAAATTTAGCGAACAGTGTCAAATTAATGAAATTTGCCATTTGTTAGAGTAGCCCTTATCAGCACACTTTGCCAGTCCTTAAAGCGAACATATTATGGATGGCATCCAGTCCAATTAATGTAGTTGCCATCTGTACAAAGTGAAGGGAGGAAAGTTTAGAGGTGACATCAGAGATAAGTTCTTTTACACAGAGAGTTGTTGGTGCCTGGAATTCATTGCCAGGGGTGGTGGCAGAGGATGGAACATTAAGGGCATTTAAGTGACTCTCAGACAGGCACAAGGATGAGAAAAACATAAAGGGTAATGAGGTAGAGGAGATTTAGGTTTTTTGAGTAGATAAATATAAGAACGCTTCCACCAGCGTTGTCTCCGCTCCATCCTCAACATTCATTGGAGCGACTTCATACCTAACATCGAAGTACTCGAGATGGCAGAGGCCGACAGCATCGAATCCACGCTGCTGAAGATCCAACTGCGCTGGGTAGGTCACATCTCCAGAATGGAGGACCATCGCCTTCCCAAGATCGTATTATATGGCGAGCTCTCCACTGGCCACCGTGACAGAGGTGCACCAAAGAAGAGGTACAAGGACTGTTTAAAGAAATCTCTTGGTGCCTGCCACATTGACCACCGCCAGTGGGCTGATCTCACCTCAAACCGTGCATCTTGGCGCCTCACAGTTCGGCGGGCAGCAACCTCCTTTGAAGAAGACCGCAGAGCCCACCTCACTGACAAAAGACAAAGGAGGAAAAACCCAACACCCAACCCCAACCAACCAATTTTCCCCTGCAACCGCTGCAACCGTGTCTGCCTGTCCCGCATCGGACTTGTCAGCCACAAACGAGCCTGCAGCTGACGTGGACATTTACCCCCTCCATAAATCTTCGTCCGCGAAGCCAAGCCAAAGATATAAGTCAGCACAATGTCATGAGCTAAAGGGTGCTGTAATGTTGTGTTGCTATTCCAGCATGTGCTGGGGCAAAATCCCAGAAGCCCTGACTTATCAACCCTGTGTGGGTACAATGAACCTTCATTAGGAAGACAGTAATAGCTCAAGGAGTTATCTCACCGGCCAATACTTTTTTGCCACCTTGCCCGTGAAAGTTGTGCAGAACTGGTGACATATGAGGACTGGTGACATAGGTGATTATTTTATGCTGGTTTCTTCCACAGATACTGGAATCTGGAGCAACAAGCAATCTACTGGAGGAACTTAGTGTGTCAAGAAGTATCAGTGTGACAGAAAAATTAACTCTTGACATTTCAAGTTATGTATTCTTACAATTACAATTACAAATTACAGTGTACAGTGTACAGTGTACAGTGTATAGAAGCTGAATAATTTCTGTGTGGTATCCACACTGTTTGCCAAGCCAGTTGATTAAGAAATCTGTCCAGAAATAAGACAAGCCCCAAATACAGCCCAGACAATAAGTGAGTTAAGAGGCATTTAACTGACCTCTTAATTGCAGAGGAACACTTAAGATATTTTCATAAAATGGCAAAGTAAAATGAACAGTTTGTTGAAAAGTTAAAGTGAAATTAACAGCTTATATTAAGGTATGCAAAATATTTTAAAAATCATCTACTTACAACAGAAGATGTCAAAAAAGAGTCACAATTTTTGTGTTGAAGACCTCGGCATGCCTCAGAATAAGGAGAACTGAGGCATTTGTATCTTCTGATAAGTGAAGACATGAGGAGCTGGCATGGTGGCATGGCTGGAGATGGCCCAAGATTGGAAACCTAATGCACTGTACCATATAGCAGGAAGCAATGGCAAAAACAGATTGATTTACTTGTAAGATCTAAAATAAAACTTTATTTTAGAAATTGCCATTGTGCAGAGTTTGGGTCAGAAATTTAATTCCATAGAGCAGCCTCTATGTATATTAAATGATGAAGTCTCCTTGGAGAAGTATTTGCCCATTCTGGGACATGCTACTTCTTCACGTGATTTTCCTTTGAAACTCCTTGATTCTAAAACATGAATGCATAGAGGTGCCCACGCATCCAGGGCGGTGTCCAGTGGCATGTATCAGACTCTTACACCTTTGGTCCAATGCTTTCCAATCATGAAACATGATGCCTCCTAATACACAGATAAGCCTTGCTCTGGCATCAGTTCAAGTGAAACTACCTGAACATGTCCCAGGTCATTGCATCTGACACAAGGAACAAGGTTTGGTCCTTTTTAAATGAAAAAAAAAACCTCCCTTGTGTCCTTTCCCCCATAACTCTGCAAAACAAGCCATTATCCGCATAACTGTGAGTCAAAATATTGTAGCCCATATCACACACCCCCACCAAAGACCAATGCCAATTTCAACCTCACAAAACCAGGAGCAGACTATATCCCCTCCCGATGAGACCCACTGCCTTAGCATCTATGATGATGAGAGCTAATTGTCATACACACAAGTACAACATGCAGATGCACTGAAATTCTTGTTTGCTCCGTAGGTGATTATTTTATGCTTTTTTTTTCCACACAGAAAAGTACTTCTATCTTCATTTTGCAAAAGCTTACTCAAGTCGTCAACACATTCACAAGCAGAAGTTACTGACAATCTTACCCAGTAATGGCACGGACCTCTGAGAATTTTGCCTGTGCTGCCATTATACATTCTGGGACACTGTTAAATGCAACTCAGAATATTCTGAAATTTTTGTCTTGTTTATATGATAATGGAAAAATTCAAGGAAAATCAGTACAGAGTGGGAAAAGTAATGGCCAGGGTAAAACGATGACCTATTTATCTTCCATTCATCCAGGAGCACAAGCCGAGCTGCCCTCAAGGATCATGTCCCCTGATGATTTTTCTTGTCAAGGAGTTGTAGTGGGCACTCTCTTGTCAGTAAACATCCCTACTCTGGCAGACTGCTACAGGCTGATATATGAGCAGGGAAACACAGAGATAGTGGGGAACTATATTTTCGGTGTATTTGCTGAAGATTGTGCCAAATGACAAGCAGTGAGAGTGAATGAATGTCTAGAGAAAGCAGCCATCTGGGAAATATCAAGCATCATTTACAATTCATTCACCCCCAGGAGCACAAATCAAAGACTTAATTGCACTTCAGTTTCCAGAATATAAATCACATCTATTTGGACACTTGATTGGATTACAGGGTGAGATGACATCTAATGCAGAGTTAAATTGCTCCAACCTCTGTCTCTCTCTGGAGATAGAAGTCAGAAAAACAAAATGATTGTTGTGACCAAAGTGAATGGGCACATCCTCCTTTGTAAGGCTCCTTCTCTCTCAGAACTGGTCCATCAATTAGTCATATGTTGGACAAATCATTGATCTCACTCGCATCTGATTATGTACCATGGATTACGAGGTTGGGAGATAATCTGGTATTGATCACTAAATGTGTGGCTCAATAACAGGCTGGTATTTGAATGTCTAATGTCACCCCATGGATAAATGTCAAAAGCCAGAAACTATTAATCTTAAAAACATTCCGCATATATGTACCTCACTAGATCAAAGAGGCCGAGGCCAACCATCTTCACTACTTTCCTGATTCATTGGTGTTCCAGGCTTATCTTTAGCTGACTCATGTATTACAAAACTGCGAGCTGGTGAGATGGCCCCAGTGCAATCCTCATTCTCCTTTCAATTGTTCTATCCACAAGAACCAAGTTATTTGCATGCAGTTTTTTAAAAATTTGGTAGCAAGCTAAGCTTCCAACCCCATCTTGCCATCTTCACAAACAACGGTGGCCCCAGTGCAATCCTCATTTTCCTTTCACTTGTTCTATTCACAAGAACCAAGTTATTTGCAAACAGTTTTTTAAAAATTTGGTAGTAAGCTAAGCTTCCAACCTCATCTTGTCCTCTTCACAAACAACAGTAATCCTTTGCCCTGGCTTTTCACCTGAATCTCTTCTTATAGCGTTGAAACGGTTTCTCAGCTCCAGGCTGCATGGATTTTGCAAGAGTTCCACTTCATAAGTCTTCAAATTTCTGATTTGATTTTTAAGATAAACTAATTAAAATTCATGTGGGCTTTGTCTACCTGAAGGTAGCACAGAGCATTCAGGGCCACCAACTTCAACAAGAGACCTCAAACTTGAGTTAGACCTTTTAATGCAAACACAAAAAAAATTCAAACTTGGTCTATTAATTATTAATTAGAGAGATATGAAATAATATTTTATATTTCTCTTCACCTTATAATAATAAGACTAAGAGAAAGATTTTTCTTTTAGGAAATCTATTTGCTATTTGATTTTGCCTGAATCACTTGTTGGTAATTCTGATTTATAATAAGCTTATTGTTCATCATATTGGAGGCTAAGGTATTTATTTCAGCAACAATTCAAAGGAGGCGGTTTCGTCAACATTCTGAAGTTCAGTGAGATTCCTGAAAGAAATCTCAGCATGTATAGCTGAAGTGCCAGTTGATGAAGTAGACAAAGACGATGTGGTCAAACAATAATCATGGCTTTTATTAGCAGAAACTCATGGTACAATAATGAAAGACAATAGATGCATATACAGTTATATCCAAGGGAGTGTCCTTAACAGTAGAGATAATACACAGCCAATGTTAGTACAGCAAGGCTCGCCAGAGAGGAGACAGGCAACTTGGCAGACATTCACCACAGTCTTCCCCTAGCAGATGAAGGGTTAAAATCAAAAGGACAGCTGCTAGGAAAGACTGAAGCAAGCGATACATGGATACCATGTTTGGCCTTGAAATTCTCTAACAGCCAAAATACACCAGTATCTAGCAAGCAATCAAAATATAATGAGATGTTTTATGAATATGTCAGCCTATCAGTTTGTTTACGAATTCTGGTGCTTCATCTCAAAACAGGTGGCTCCTTTGCAACCTTGGGAACTGGTACAGGTCCTGGGTCAGTAGTGTGGGAGGGACTGACTTCTGGACCCACTGCAGAATTGCCAGCGTGAGGCAGTGGAACCTCAGCATGGCCATCTGAAAGCTGACTAGGGGTCACAGGTCAATAAAATTGAAGTGCCAGTTGATGAAGTAGACAAAGACGATGTGGTCAAACAATAATCATGACTTTTATTAGCAGAAACTCATGGTACAATAATGAAAGACAATAGAGGCATATACAGTTATATCCAAGGGGAGTGCCCTTAACAGTAGAGATAATGCACAGCCAATGTTAGTATAGCAGGGTTCGCCAGAGAGGAGACAGGCAGCCTGGCAGACATTCACCATGGTAGCAAGGCTGCAATCATACACAGGAAACCTGGTCAATTTTCCTCTGCTAAATTCATGAGCTGAGGCCAACTTCAGCATCTCTATGTCAACAATTAACAAGGAGACTAATGTGTCCCTTGCAATGTAAGTAACACAGACACACACACCCTAACCCTAGTGTTCACAAGCCATCAGGTCTTAATGTATTGTGAACATTTATGACAAAACCAAATGAATGACAAAAAAAAGGAGTTTCCTGATGAGGCCACAATGCTGATTAACTTAACCCAAGTGGCATGATGACAAAAGTATGGAATTTGACATTTTTATCAAAGAATGCTTTTCTTTTTGGGAGGCACTTTATCTCTAATGAATATCTTGAAATTTAGCCATGGCTAATAACACTAAGTGCAGTGTTGTGGACAGCCTGCAAAATCCATCTCTGCTAATTTTAATGGAAAGAATTTTGGGGGAAGAGGATGGTGAATTTTATGCTATCAGCTGGGCAGGAATATCTGCACAATAATTTTCCTGAAATAAAAGAATTAGATCTCTTGCTGTTCGATTTAATAAAGTGGAGAGAGAAATTTTAACAATAGATTTTTTAACGTGTAAATATTTAATACATTAGTCTTTCACAGTGAAATAAATGTAGGTCAGTGATGCAGACTGCTGGAAACACAATAAATGAATAAGTTCACTTCCACATTAAAGTGAGTTTGTGTGCCATTATGTACATTACATGAGTCACATTAGTCTCCGTTAATAAAATAAAAGTCCCTCTCTCCAAAGGGCCTTTGAAATCCTTATGTCGGACCAGTAATTGATTACTCCCTTCTACAGTGAAGTCCCACAGCAGAATTTAGCTGATGATCTTTTTTCAGATTAACATCACTAAAGTAGCAGAGAATTAACTAGTTCATGTTCTATTTTCTCTTTAACTTTGCCTTAATTCTGAGTCAGAAAGAGTAGGGCAAGTTCTACTCTGAGTACTGGTGAGCAGAAATATCAGTGTATCCATTGCCAGAAGTGAAGTGATGTTAAACCCAAGGTCCTGCATGTTTTTCCATACAGCTGACACAATTTTGAACAAGAGTCGGAAATTATCAACAGATTCCTATCTGATATTTATCCCTCAGTCTATATCACTGAACATCTTCATGTTGTTGATTGTGTGTATAGTTGGCTATCTTGTTCCTTACATTGCGATAGCATCTGGACTTAAAATGCACTTCACCAAGGTACATCAAATTTAGGGCATCCTGAAAGGTAAAAGGAAGGTGCCATAAAAATGCAAACATTTTATTGTAATTTCAAGCTTTAAAGATGAGGTGCATCACAAAGCCAAATAACAATAGACATAATTAGTCGTAATTAAGTATTCAGACACTTAAAATTCAGCCTCCAAAACATTAAGCTCTTCTTTCATAACCTGTGTTTGCATGTTAAGACTGTGTTGAAATAATTTTGAAAATAGACTTAAACTGGGTCGAACCAAATACTGAGAGAGGAAACAAATTTTGTTTGAAACTCAGTGGAAACAGAAATAATTCCTATTATCCGTCGTTATCCCAGTGCCATCCAAGGTACTGTGTTTTGTTAGTTTGTGAGTGAGAGGCTTTGGCTTGATTCCCCAGCTGCACTTGTACAGGATTTCAAGGTTATGTTGCTACTGATAACTCCAAGTCTCCAGAAGCATTCAGTGTGCATTACAAGGCTTGTATTGCTAAGAGCTCTTCTTCAGGAGACACCAGGGACTCTTTTAACTCACCATAAATGTGTTTCCACTTATTTTCCACTTACAAGTGTTTGGTGCCCAGCCAAGGCTCTGTTAATCCTTTCTTGCTTCTCGTGGTATGTTGCCTGTTCATTCTGGCTGCAGATCTGGAGCTGAGGGCAAGTCTTCAGAGCCGCACTCAGCAGTTTGTACAGCTGCTGCCTGATGCAGATCCCACTGAAGATGGCCCTGCTCAGAGGCCCGTCATAAAGAGATTACTACAAGAAGGAGTAAAGCCTTTAAATACCTCACTAATTCAAACAATGCAAGAAGAGAAGAAGCATAAAAACCATTATGATCCCTAAGCTATTGGGAACAGAATCTAGAGACTTCAGCCTCAAGCACCACAGAGGGAGTGTAGCACTCTGGATCAAACACCTACCCTACATGTGCACACAAAATAAATATAATGGTGCATCATAAGGGAGGTGAAGAATAATATTCTGTAGACTATCCCTGAATCTACATTTTTTATTATTTATTTGCTGCTGGCATTATCGTCATTTTACTGTTCTTCACTGATTACCCCTGCACTGAAGTGACATTGTTCTGGAGTCATATAGTTAAGGATGGCAGATTTTCTTCTGTAAGGACCCTGAGTGAACCAGATTGGGGTGTCCAACAATCCAGTAATTTCATAGTTACCATCACTGAGGTTTTCTTTTTCAATTCTAGATTTATTTCATCACTGGAATTTTAATTTTGCAGCTATCATCAGGATTCAAATTCATATCCCTAGATCGATAATCATGAACTCTGGCAGCTGGTCCAGTAATGTAGTGACTTCACCACCGAAAGTGCAAGCTTTTGGTACTGATACACTGTCATGTGATAATCTTCATTTGAACTAGTTCATCCTCACAACATCTGTATCAGAGCTGAGAAACATAATGTGAATTGGATCCTGTTACAGGAAGGGCATCTTTGATAATATAGTAGTAACTCCCCTTTCTTCTCTCTTTCCTCACATTGCAAGACAATGCTCCATGTAATGCCTTTCTGTACATGAAGAGTGATATCAAAATTGTTTCTTACTGGAATTATCACCGATTGCAAGAGAGCTACCAAATGGTCGAAAGCAACACTGCAATTTATTTCTATTCACAGCTCAGTTGGGATCTTGTTACATTCATGAAAAATAATATTCTTAAAAACATAAACTAATCTCTGTCTCCTCTCCCACTCCTGTAAATACATGAATGATGAATGCACCAGGTGGTCACGATTTATGACGGGATAAGTTTCAAAGCCATAGAACTGCAAGAGTGTCTATTTGCTATTTATTCACTGGTAGAAGAGGGTAAATGGAGAGCTTGAGAGGGTAATAATGCATTTCTTCTGAATATTTCTACAAATTTAATCAGCAACACAAGGTCTGATAATTATCTGTTACAGAAATAGTATGTTTAAGGTTAACATGAACAAATAACTGGACAGGTTCCTGTTCATGGCAGAGTAACAGCTGGTAGATGTTTCAGAGAAAGTGTGAAAGAATGGCTTTTTTTAAATAAGGTATCTTTCAGAAGCAATATGTTTGAAGGAGAGACAATGTTATGAGCTATAAATTGTGGCAACCAATTTGCACAAATTAATGCGTTAATAGCTTGACAGTTCATGTTTCAGTAGCATTTGGAAAATGATATCTGTTGGATAGGACATCAGTGACATCTTTCCTCCTCTTCTTTAGATTGCACCAACCTTTTACTATGTTTTAAGGGCTGACTGAGCCCCAGTTAAAGATCTAACAACAGAGCACTAGTGTTGCATTAGAGTTCCAGCTCACATTTATATGCTCAAATCCTTGAAGTGAGACTTGAACCCACAATTTTCTTGTTCAAAGGTATGAACGTTAGCCATTAAACCATAGGTTACTGATGTTAAGCCATAAAGTAGCTTGAATAAGTACAAAATTGACAAGAAGTGAGCTCCATTTCATTTTTTTCCTTTAACTCCAACTGGACAATACTCCAGTTCAATGGGATCCTTTCCAACTGAGGAAGTTTAGCAATCCCGTTCCCAAACTTCAGATCTATATAGTCAGAATATGACTGCAATCTTTTATCAACTATTTTCATAATTTATAAGATTATTCAGATATTGTTTTGTGATTTTAGTCCTCTCTATATGGTAATAAATTATATGCAACTACCAACATCTTCTGAAGGGGATGGGAGTAGATTTTGTAGAATAGTAATTTTTTTGGTCTTTTTCAATTAGCCATTTTATAATTGTTTAAGTGCGTAGTATACTTGTTTTTGTCTTTTAATCTGTTTGTTCATATATTTATAATTACTACACCTGTATATTCCTTTTTACATGCTAACTCTGTTTAATGGTTTTCACTAGTTTATTATTATTGAAAACTTAATAAAAATATTGTAAAAGGATATAAGTATACCAGAAGTAGGCTATTGGGCCCATTGAGTTTGCTCTGCCATTCCATCATGAGCTGATCCATTCTCCCACTCAGCCCCACTCCCCTACCATCTCCCCATAACCTTTGATACCCTGACTATTTAGATACCTATCAATTTTTGCCTTAAATGCACCCAGTGACTTGGCGTTCACAGCTACCTGAAGTTGTGCCTTCTTGTTCTTGGCTCTGCTACCATGGGAAACAACCTTGCTACATCTACTCTGTCAAGGCCTTTCAATGTTCAACACACTTCTATGAAGTCGCCCCCCTTTTTAATCTGAACTCCAAGGAGTACAGTCCAAGAGCCATCAAATGATCCTCGTATGCTAATTCCTTCATTCCAGAAATTGTAAATCTTCTATAAACCCTCTCCAAAGCCAGCACACCTTCCTTAAATAAGGAGCCCAAAACTGTACTCCATTCTCTGAGGCCTCACCAGTGCCTTATAATGCATCAAATTCACATCTCTATACTCTTATACCTTATTCCTCTAGATATGAATGCCAACATTGCATTTGGCTTCTTCACCACTCACTCAACCTGAAGGTTAACCTTTAGGGTATCCTGCACAAGGACTCCTAAATCCTTTGTACCTCAAAATTTTGAATGATCTCCTCATCCAATAATAGGCTCTCATTTTATTCCTTCTACCAAAGTGCATGACTGTACACGTTCCAACATTATATTTCATTTGTTACTTCTTTGCCCATTTTCTCAATCTATCTAAGTCTCTTTGCAGCCTCTTCATTTCGTCATCGCTACCTGCCCCTCCACCTAACTTTAGCCCTTCTTACCCAGAGATCCCACAATATTACCATAATGCTCTGTCCTTAAGCCAGTTTTGCTTGTTTACACTGAACCAAACAATTCCACCATAATGCTGGGACAGTGGGTCATTTTACACGCATTCTGGGAGCAAAAGAGGCAGGACTTGTGGCATCAAGACTGACATATAACATTCACATACACATCCTTTCCTGCCCTGATCCCGGCTTGTCGGCTCGCCCTTTTTACACAGACATCAATTCGATGCTGTGACCTACCTCCACTGCCGGCTTAAAGGTGGGACTACAATGACTCTCCCCCCCTCCCTTTCCATGTTCATACCTTTTACACAGGAGACGTGGCATGATATTCCTGCCTTGAAGTGGCTGTGAACCAGAATAGGACGCATTTATCCCTACTCTCTGTTGCCTGCCAATCAGTCAATGTTATACCCATGCTAGTTTCTTTCCCATAATTCCATAGGCTCTCAATTTGTGAAACAGCCTCATGTGCAGCACCTTGTCGAAGGCCTTTTGAAACTCCAAATATACATCTACTGCATGTCCTTCATCTAGTTTGCATGTAGTTTCCTAAAAATTGCAATAGGTTTGTGAGGCAACATTTCCCCTTAAGGAAACCAGGCTGACTTTGGCCTGTCTTGTCATATACTTGCTGGTACTCCATAACTTCATCCTTGACAATCAACTCTAACATCTTCCCAACCACTGATGTTAGGCTAACAGATTTCAGATTTCATTTATTGACAGAGAACATACATGATATCACATACAATCCTGAGATTTTTTTTCCTGTGGATGAGACTGTGGTAGTGCAAAAAATGTTTCAATGTAAACAATAAATATAAACAAACTGACTGTGCAATGGAAAGAGAATAAAAATCAATAAAGTGCAAAAGTAAGAGCCCTTAAATAAGTTCCTGATTGAGTTTGTTGTTGAGAAATCTGATGCTGGAGGGGCAGCAGCTGTTCCTGAACCTAGAGGTGTGAGTCTTGTTAAGGTGTAGATCCTTGATGAATGCTGCTGCTCTCCAACATCAGTGCTCCTTGTAGATGTTCTTGATGGTGGAGAAGGTTTGTCTGTGATGTCCTGGGCTGTGTGCACAACATTTGGCAGGGCTTTACGCTGAAGGGTATTGGTGACCTCATACCAGACCGTGATGCAGCCAGTCAGCACACTTTCCACCACACATCTATAGAAATTTGCCAGGGTTTGTGATGTCATACCAAACCTCTGTAAACTCGTGAGGAAGTATATCATGTCGGGAAGAATATCAGGTTCAGTGGGGTCACAGAGAGACGAGACTGGACACACGTAACTTTAATTAACACACAGACAAACAGGAGAGAACATCAAATGGTACTCGATTACTACATTACTTAAACAACGATATAGACATTCTCATCAGACCTAGGTTGGACTCCAATATCAGTGGCCACCTATACTTTTACACATTCACACACTTGAGTACACACTCTACAGACAGGGACTTTCACACACAAACCAACGGAAGTGTGGTTCTCTGTAAGTACAGATCTATTGCAGTACTATGGCTCAACTTCAGCAACATTTCCGGTGATGTCCACAGTAGCAACCTAGTCTAAAGTGATGTCTGGGTCTTGGACCACAAGGCAGAGAGAAAGAATGTGTTATGCATCGATATTTGATATAAATCTGACCTGGGCATCTAGCCAATAATGACCAATAATGGCCAATAATGACCATAAATTAGCCTACAGCAAAATATGCACAAATGGGTGGCTGGAGTCCAACATTGAATGACAGGTGATGTGACTTCGAAATAAGTTTTAGACAGGAAGGACGCATGACCACCTGCATCCACAACATTATTTCAAGCAGGGAAGCTAAGTCTTTCTCCACAATCCACATATAACAGGCACTGACGTGCTTTCTTCATGATGCCATTTATGTGTTGGGTCCAGGAAAGATCCTCCAAGATAATGTATAATCTACGTAATAATTACTCCTTTTTTGTTAAGGTTTGGAGCTGTATATGAAATATATGAATCTGAATTTGTAATAGTTTTTTTTTACACTACGGATGTTGGGGTTGCACCAAACCATGGCAATAGTTGGTGATTGGTATGTGAGATGATCTCTTCTATCTATCTTCTATATTTTATTCTTTTAAAGGGGTAGTTTAGAGGGTGGTTGGGGTTAGGGTTGGGGGGGTGAGGGGGCTATAGGGGGTAAATATTATGTATCTATTCGCATTCTGATTTTGAATGTATGATTTATTTTGAACAATAAATAACATTTTCAAAAAAAAATCCTCCAAAATAGTGACTCCCAAGAACTTAAATTTGCTCACCTCTAGACCTCTGATCCCCCAGTGATGATTGGATCGTGCACCTCTAGTTTTCCCTTCCTGAAGACAACAATTAGCTCCTTGGTTTTGCTGACACTGAGGGTGAGGTTGTAGTTTGTGTGCCATTCAGCCAAGTTTTCACTCTCCATCCTATGCTCTATGTTCTCCATGTCGTGCTACATCTGAGTCTCTATCTTTATCAGACCATATCATTTCTCAGGCTTCTTTCCCTTTCTCTTCCCAGATAAGGAGCTCCCTCCATTGTCAAGTCTATGCACATATTTGAGCCATGTTGCCTCGTGAATGCCTGTGGGTCTGCTGGTAAGTGGAGGGGAAGGAGAGGCAGTCAGCCCTTGGAGGGTCTGTCCAGTGGAAATAGTCCTCGTACATGGATTTCTCCAGCAGTTCCACTTGTAATTCCCACTTACAAAAAAAACAACCAGCCTATTTTGCCAACTCAAGTTTGCCATGGCTTTCGTAAATTGCCTCCAATTTGTGCGGATGGTTGTTTCTCCATGCTGGGTAATTCCACACAGTATCAATTTATTTTTCTCTCCTGCAAATGTCAAATTATATTGGGCAGGTCATCAAAGGCTGTGCTCATTTTCTTTAAGATTTCTCAGCTGCCCGTGTCTAATCTCAGCAACTGACCCATGGAACTTCATTCATATCCTTAATCGATAGAGACTTTTTTTTGCTCTTGACACTCAAAAATCCATTTCTGTGCTCCTTTCTTGAAAAAAAAAGGCCCACTCATTCTCCCTGACAGCCATCCCCCTTTCACCTCAGTGGAGCTATGTTTGCTCAGCAGAGGTGGCCCTTTTGCTGCAATGCCAGGAAGCGGAGCTGCTGTTGTCATTAAAGTAGAAATCCAGACAGCTGAAATAACATCTGCTTCAGTGGGTCCTCAATGTGCACACAATATGTTTCAGAAACTGGCACCAGAGAGGCCACTCATCCTGATTTGTCAGCCTTCACCAGACACATTTCAGAACTGAAATCACCACTGTTTACACCATGTAATAACCAATCAAAGCTCCAAATGCAAAGGCTGTGATTGTCTGAAAGTTCACTTGTAATAAATACATCCTTATATTTTCCAATGTTAAACAGAGAGGAATAACGAAAATAACTTGCCTGAGTCATACTAAGTGCAGTAATTGGTGTGAATTGCTGTGCACTCTATAAGCGCAAATTCATCAATATTACTCCAGTAATGCTCCGAGTCATTTTTGGGACTGTTGGAAGCATTGCGGCTGATTTAAACACCCTTGTCAAGGAATAATAGCTTTTGTACATGAAAAGTAAAACTGCTGGACAGGCAACAATTCCAGAGAGAATAAGATAGTTAATGTTGATGACCTATCATCAGCTTTACCTATATTTTCCATACAGTTCTTCTGAAGGAGTGCAGAATGCTGGCAAGCAACACCCAATACTTGTGAATGTGCACCCGCTGACCCCACAATTATGTTTCTTACACAACTGCTGCATTCCAGGAATGCATGCTGTGTAAAAAGATCGGAACGGGAACGAGGGTGCCATTCTCGTTCTGATATTTGACCTCCTGGACCGCTAGTAAAGTTTCTAGGAGGTTAACTGCAGGCATTCCATGAACAACAGGCTAATGAATCGCACGACCCGTCTCTTTAATTACCACACTTCCAGTATGCTGTCTAAACTTGCGCAAGGAAACAGAGATTTCAAGTTTTGATCGTTCATGTATGATTAACCAATGCCAAGATATCAGGCATTCTGTAGAGGGTAAAATCACGCAAATTCTATCTTAACAAAATGCTATCGGAAGGGAATTGCGAGAAGAGAGGACACAAATTTACGGTGATGCAAGCACTGCACTTGTGGGAACTCCAAAGTAAAAGCAGGAAATGCTGGTGAGGAATGGGCAGAAAACCCATCTTCCCAATTTTCCATTTCTGATGACATATGGACTATATGAGCAGTTAATTTAGGGGTGATGATGTTGCCAGGACATTGCTATATTTTTGATTCCTTTTGGTACTGGAGACTTCTAATTCTTCATTTTGAGGTAATATACTTGTAACTAAGAGGTGTTTGGAACCAAATTTCAAAACTGCAGTACAATTTGCAGCTGCTCCTATATACTGTGCATTGGGTAAGTGGCTTGGGTAAATTTCTGAGCAATTACATCACTGACCTCTACAGTTGATTGGACTTCCTTGCAACTGCACCAAAGGATTTTCTGACATTTAAATGCCCAGAGTGGGCCTTGAACCCATTGAGCGAATGAATACTTGCTGCTGCTTTTTTTTTAATTTTTTATTTTTCACACCATAAATCACATTAGCCATGATATACACTTTTTCTTTTTCACACATATACAGTGACTTTTTCTCCCCCCCCCTCCCTCCTCCCAAGCCACCCCCCACCCCCCCCCCCCTCATCCATTTTAGGTATACAATCTAGGTTGCATTAAACCCATCAGACGATGTTGTCATTCAACAAAAATACACCAGAAATTCTACTGAGTCCATTCTTTTCTTTCCTTCTCCTTCCATCAACTTAGGTAATGTTTGTCCCCGGTAGGTTTTCAGCTTGAGGAATTAATTTCCTACCTTCCCGTTTCACCAGGGAGACATTCTTTTTTAGGTTACAAAGGGAATTGAAGAGGAAGGCAGGTAATCAAGTTATGGAAGCAGATTAACTTTGGCCAGTAAGCGAGGGCCAACTCAGAAGAAGATCAAGGAACAGCTTTGGATTCACAAATATACTTGTTGGGAAGGGACATTTCATCCATACCTTGTTGCTAAGGTAGCAAAGAGTTAGAATAAAGCAGTACAAAATATTAAATTAAATTGAATATATCTCACAATAAAGCTTGCCACCCTTGTGACACTGTTTGCTGGCCCATTCTACAATTTGCTATGTATTGACAGGGGTTAATTGTTTTTATCTGCATTAGATAACAGAAAGTATTTTAATCGCAGAAGACATAGAGCGAAATGGGGTTAAAACACTCCGTCTGCTATTGAAATGAAAATGTAAATGAGCAAGTAACGTTGACCTCTACAGCATACTCTGAATGTCAAATGTCAGTCTGCCACTTTTTTTTTGATCTCAAAGTCTCCTCTGTCTCCTTGCTGTATCTTCATATTATTGAAATAAAGTTTGTCGGCGGGAGAGATAGATCCAGCAGGAAGGAAAATTGCACAAACAAATCCACACTGAACCTATGCATAGATGTATGTTGTTTGTTGTTCAGTGAACATTATTTAGTTTGAAAGGAAAGACATCCTCACACCCGAGCCTTTGCATTGCTGTGTAACAGTGAGCATTATGTCACTGCAGGGTAAACCCAGAACCGAGGAGAGACAGTCATGATTTAGAAGGTCATCCTTGAGAAATGTCGGACTGCATTGTTAATGCCACTGTGGCCTTACAATTCACAAGAAGCTTATGAATAAAGTGGCAGAAATTTAACCAAATGTGAATGCTTCTTCCATATTCTCTCTACACAGGATGGTTAAAGTTCCATGCATCTGTGTAAGCTTGCTTTATTTTTGGACAGCAGAACTGGATCCCCAGCAGGTGTAAGTTGTTTGGAGCCAATTTCATTTAGCCCAAGAATCATAGAACATTACAGCACAGAAAAACAGGCCCTTCGGCTCTTCTAGTCTGTGCCAAACTATTTTTCTGCCTAGTCCCACAGGCCTGCACCCCTCCCATCCATGAACAAGTCCAAGTTTTTCTTTAATATTAAAAATGAGCCCACATTCACCACTTCAGCAGGCAGCTCGTTCCACACTTCCCCTACTCTCTGTGTGAAGAAGTTCCCTCTAATGTTCCCCTAAACCTTTCCCCTTTCACCCTTAACCCATACCCCTTGAAATCCCTTTGTTAATGCAGAATGCTGTTCATGATAGAAGATAACATTCTGGGTGGCATAGTGGCATGCCTAGTAGAGCATATTCCTCACAGATCCAGCAACCTATTTCAATCCTGATCTCTAACGTTGTCAGTGTAGAGTTTTGCATGTCCTTTCTGTGGCTGTGTGGATTTCCTCTGTTGGCTCTGGTTTCTTTCCACATCCCAAAGATGTTTGGGTTGGCACGTTAATTGGCCACTGTTAATGCCTCAACATATGTTTAGTGCGTGATTGAATCCAGCAGGATAATATAATGCACAAGTGAAAATAAGTGCTTGATGGTCAGTAGAGAAAGAGTGGGATGAGGGGTCTGTCTCAGTGCTCTGACTCTATGATGTAAGTATAGAGGCATAGGAACAGGGGTATACCACTTGACCCTTTAAACTATTTAATATGATCATGGCTGATCTGACCTAATTTCCTCTTCTGTCCCTGTTCCCCATTGCCCTCAATTTTCTGATCTTTCAAAACCCCTCATTCTCTGGATCAGAGAATTCCAGCGATTCACAAGTTTCTGTGGAAGGAAAGTGAGGAACAGGCAGAAAGTTCCTTTCCCTTGTCCCATCATTCAAAAGAACATGGCTGATCTGGTATTTTCCCATATCCACTTGCCTGCCCATTTCTTAAAATCTTGATACTTCTGTTGTTAAAAAATTTATTCAGCCTCCACTTAGGCAGAGAACTCCGAAGATTCACAATCTCCCTCCATTATCTATTTTGTTCCTCTGTTTGGGTGCATTTTATTTTACTGATTACCTGCCGGCCATGGCCACCCAAGGCAGTTGTTGTTCCACTTCCAGGCATGCCTCGTTTTGAAGGCTGCCTGTAAAGTTCCTCTAGAAGAGTTGCCATGATGCAAAAACATAAAATATGGAAAGGAAAGCAAGTATGAATCCATAATAATTGTTCAGAAATACATTAGGCAATTCATGACTGCTTTTTAATGTCAATACTCAAAGCACAGTTCCAAGGATTAGGTCCTTTAGACTCACTGGTCAGAATCATTAACCATTGATCACTTTGCCTTTCATCACTTATCATTTAAGCAGCTCATTATTCAGTTTGCAACGCTCTCCATTTTCCGATGTGTTTTCACTTTTGTTGCAAATCTTTAAGAGGAACCTTATTAAATACTGCTTGCAAACAAAGATACCCTAAATTTAACATATTATCAGCATCCATCAAATCCGTTTAATCTTCAAGAATTAGCCATTGTTTTCAGCGTGAAATACAGAGGGTCTGGTTTGGGCATTTTCTGAGATGTCAAAGAGCAATCTAATCTGCTGTAACTGTAATGTTAATGATTTCATAAAACTTGCCTCAATCTCTGAAATGGTCTTATTGTGAAATGTACCACAGATTTAATTTTCTCTGCCAAATTGATTTGCCCCTGAGCCAAGGTGGTTCCATGTTTACATCTGAAGAAGGAATTGTTGCTGACAGAACCCCTTTTAATGATATCCCAACTCAGTTTTTGGGTGTAATATTTAAAAAAAATCTTTTGCATCTCTTTCAATATGATCTTCAAGATTAGCTTCAGATCTTGAATGTCACCTCTTTGACTCTGCCTGAATGAATCAGTTCAAAACAACAGCTCCCTGCAGCTCGATTACAGGCTCTCTGCAGAGAATTCTACCAGTCCAATCAATACATTCATGTATGCACAACTCTTTTCTGTCTTTCTGACTGATATTTTCCTTTTCCTGCTTTTATTACGTTTCATTACTTTTCCCTCAGCGCTCAGAAAAGATTTGCTATCTTTGAGTGCCAGGTAATGAGCTTGAATTTTTTTGAAAATTTATGCCAAAGCAATGGTGTAGGTATCATCTATTGCCTATTTTCAGTATTATACAGGAAATTTGGTATAATTTATAACAGTGAGGCAAAATGATTTTTTTAATGCCTCGAGTTATTATGATCTGGATGGAATGTGCTCCTTAAAAAAGGATGGTTATACGGTGACTACATTCAAAAGAGGTTTGGATAACTGTTGCTTGGAGAGAATTTGCAGAGGCTTTGGGAATGAGTAAGGTGGTGGCACTAATTAAATCAATATTGGCCCAGGTGACAAAATAGCCATCTTCTGTAATGCTAGATACTGTGATTCAAAAAAATATCAAACTGAAATTCTTGGAATTATAGAATCCCAGAATAATATTATATCAGGCTATTCAGCCTATTGACATTATGCTAGATGCGAGAAGAACAATCTCATTAATCTCATTCTCTTGTTCTTTCCCTGTAACCTTGCAAATTATTCTCTCCCACTTTCTCTTCGAAGCTACTGACCGATTTTGTATCATTGCATTTTCCTTGTGCAAAATTGCTTTCCTTGCACAGAGGGGATTTGAAAAAAGACTGTGGCATGAATGTGTCATTTTTGTCTTCCCCATTGCTCACAGTAGTTGTTCAAATATTTGACCAGCTGGTGAGGTTTTCAGGAAACCACGGCCTTAGCGTAGATTCCCAATGCAAATGTTGCATCGCTTGCCATTTTCCATCGCTTCAGGAAAATCTCAGCATCCCTTTCCATCATGATTATGAACTATTGCCATCGAGGTGACAGAAAGAGGTACAAAGGGGTGAGACCAGTGAGTGGACTCTGTTCATCCAATTAATTGGATGTGAATGACAAGCAATATCAGCTAAATTGATTACCACTCAAACTTGTCAGACATATGTGGATTGATACTGCAATGGCATTAGAAAGGATTACCAATATTAACCATCCATACCAATCTACCGAGCAGCAAGAAAGACAGCAAACTCAAAAAAACCCAATCAATGGCTGTTGCTGTAGTTTAAGTTGTTTTTTTTCTCCCTATTTTCCCCTTCTTCTCTCTTCTAGCTAACTACCCTCAATGTGACAGAGAGAATCCAGATTAGGTTACTTCCATCTTCTTGTTTTCAGGGCTGCATCACATGCCTTTGACTTTAACAGAGTTCAATCTGCATATGGGCGACTTGGTGCATTTTTATGAAAACAATATGAAGAGAGGGTTCCCTGGGGGATGAACTGAGTTGATATTTTATTCTGTGTTAACTCATTAAAATTGTGACTTTATATTGCTCATTTTAGAGCAATTTGGTTAAATGGCAGAAAGTTAACAGAAATCTGTTGTTGATGGTCCCCTCATAAGGATTTCATCATCATGGGAGACAAAATGCCATTCAGAAATACACTAAACCCAATAAAGACTAGAGATAATCTACTTGCTGGAGTGTTGAAGGCTTGAGCTTCACAATGAGCAATTTCTCTAGCCAAGCTGCTCAAGAACTGTTCAAACATTAGCCCTTATTCCTCAAAGTGGAAACTGTCCAGAACTGCCCTGTTCACAAAATAGCAGGCCAATTCATTCTGACATTGCTGCCCTCTCAATCTTTCGCAATCAGTAGCAGAATGAAGAAGGCGATGTTACCTGTGCCACCAACAGCCACTTATTATATTTACCAATAACCTAATCACCGACGCTCAGTTTAGATTCCATCAGGCCAGCTTGACTCGGTTCTCGAACTCATTACAGCTTCAGACCAATCAAAGGCAAAAGCAATATGTTCTAAAGCTGAGGTGAAAGTTCTTGACATAACATATTTGCCTGGGTGTAACATCAAACAAGTCAATAGAAATCAGGGGAAAGATCTCTATTGGCTGCATTCATATCTTGCACAAAGGATGGAGATCAATCATCTCAGCCCCATGATATAGCAGCAAAGACGGGCCCAAATATTTTAGCTGCTTCATCAATAATGAGGATTTTGCCAATGGCAATCAATCTGTTGGTAACTCTTAAGTTAATTAAGTGCATCAAGTCTGAGATGAAAATGGTAGGCAACAAGTGTACCTCACAAATACTGATGAAAGATCTTCTCCACCTAGAAGCCTTCTCTTGGCAGCCAATGTCATTGTATCACTGAATTCCCCACCATAAACAATGAGGGGTTCTGATGATAAGTCACTGACCCAAAATGTTCACTCTGTTTCTATCACCATAGGTGCTGCTGAGTATTTACAGTTTTTTTTTCTCATTGTCTATCAACAATTTAAGGGCCACCATTGAAAAAAAAAATCAAATTGGGTGAGTCGCATAAACATTAAATACAGGAGATTTCCCATCATTTCTCTCTTCTTTCTCTCTTTGGCTTGGCTTCACGGACGAAGATTTATGGAGGGGTAGGTCCACGTCAGCTGCAGGCTCGTTGGTGACTGACAAGTCCGATGCAGGACAGGCAGGCACGGTTGCAGCGGTTGCAAGGGAAAATTGGTTGGTTGGGGCTGGGTGTTGGGTTTTTCCTCCTTTGTCTTTTGTCAGTAAGGTGGGCTCTGCGGTCTTCTTCAAAGGAGGTTGCTGCCCGCCGAACTATGTGGTGCCAAGATGCACGGTTGGAGGTGATATCAGCCCACTGGCGGTGGTCAATTAAGCTTGCCTAGATATGTGCAACTCTAGGAACTCTCACGAAACACAATGGCATTGGGAGCAAGAAATCTGCTTAATTGACATCCATCTACCATTTTAGGTATTCACTCCCTTCACCAACTGTGCATTATGACTACTCTCTGTACTGTCCATAAGTTGAACTGCAGAAACTTGCTGAGGCTTCTGGACAACACTTTTAAAACTGTGATCTCTGCCACCTTAGAGCTCAAAGGCAGCAAATCCAATATGAGCACTGCCTTCTAAAAGTCAAATACCAACCTGAGCAGTCAATATATTGCATTCCTTCCTTGGCACTGGGGAAAAGCGCAGGAGTAAACTGGCTACATAGAAGGGGCACCTTTTTCACTCAGATTGCAGTGGTTTAAGAAGCTTGTCAATCACCACATTTTCAATGGCAATTGGGATAGGTAATAAATATTGGGTTGATCAGGGAGCTCGCATCCCGTAAATGTTTTTCAAAAATGGTTTCCAGGAAATTAATTCCTTCCTGCTTTTCTTGTTTAGTCTTTTATTTTGATGCCATTAATAATTTGTTCAAAATAAATAGGTTAATGATTTTGTTAAATGTATTTAACCTGAATGTGTGAGTCACTGTATTACCAGAGGACATTAATTTTCTTGAATGTTGACAGTGATGAATTAAAATATTGAAACGTAAGCTACATTATCCTGACCAGAACATAGCCAGGGGACAGAATTTGACATTACATGTGGGACCAGGAGAGTGTTCACAAACCTTCAGCAAATTCCTTGTGGAAAAAAAGAAGATTGACAAAGCATTTGAATCTTTTGATTATGATTCACTCAGCTTCCTTACACACGGCTGAAAGTTGAGCCCGAGACTCTCAGTTTGGTTAACAACCAGTGTGCAGTACTCTGAGCATAAATCTGGTCTTGTGTGGTGATCCATTCTAAGTAGTTGCAAACTTGTTTTCATGCCAACTGAATGGTGATGTGCTGTAACTCTACAAACTCCTGGCTCAAGTTATTTGCAAGCTCATTCAGATGTTCTTTGCATGTCCAGATTTGGGTAGGAGTGGTGAGTGCAGCAGTGCTGCTGTGATAGTAATGTGTAAGAGAAATTAAAAAAAAAGGTTTGTGGAATTTAAAAGAGCTGGAGAAACTCAGCAGGTCATACAGCATCGATATGAAGTAAAGGGTAATGACCATTTTGGGCCTGAGCCCTTCATCAAGGCATGAGCAAAATGCAGGGAGGCCCCTGAATAAAAAGGCTTGGGAGGAGAGGATCGTGGCGGGGGGTGGGGGTGGGGGTGGGGGGAGGGAGGAGGAAGGGACAGAGGGAGGGGCACAGGCTAAAAAGTAAGAGGTCATAATAGGTGAAAAGATAGGAGATGATAGGGGGAGGTGGCTAGCTCGCTGAATGGAGGGTTATTGGAAGAGGATGGGGATTAGAGGAAAGAGACAGAGGGATAGGGAAAGATTGAGACTCTAAATTGAAAGGGAAGGGAAAGGGGTGGCCCAAAATGTTGGTTACCCTTATCCTCCTGGAGCACGCACAACCTTTGTCAAAGTTACATTAAAAGCCCAGCCTTGGTCCATCAAAGATCAAAGGTCCTTTAAATACAGATTAAAATCCTTGGATAAAGTTAATGAAGATATATGAAAATAAACACATTAACCCTAACAAAATATTTTAAAAATGCTTACTGTTCCAGATCAGTAATCCCCATTGAATGGGGTTTCCGATCATAAGCCTGACCAGAGAGGCCTCGTGTGCTGCTGAGCAGTAAAGTAGAGTCCATGAAGAATCTGAGGATTCAGTCAAGTGACTGATGCACCATGATCTTTCACTTAGAAAGGACCAGACATACAACAGACCAGATGGAATATGAGCCACAGCCGGCAGGTTTTGACCTAACCTGCTGTGAATGGACAGTTTCTCTCAGGACACCATCTATGTTCAAATCTGGTTTGACCATTGGATCTGCTTCATGACCTATCTTGCTGTTTATGCCCATGCCTGGATACAAGTGTCTGGGTACCAGTAAGTGGGCTCATTGCCTTCCTTACCCTTGTGAACTATGAGTTACCTGTCTATATGTACAGTTGTCACTATGGCAAGGAGAATTATTATTGGTGAAGATTGAGTGCTATGAACAGTATAACCAATGCTGGTCGAGTACCTCTTATCCGAAATCTGAAATCTGAAATCCTCCAAAATCTGATTTTTTTTATTGTATGTGGTCCCATAAGGTAATATGTATTACATAATAGAGTTCAGAAACCTGGATCAGAGAATGGGATGTTGTGGACGTAACTAGTGCATATATGAGTGCAACTTTTTCAATATGTCTACTTTAGTTAATTAGGGCACATGTAAATATTTGTATTGTAATGTAAACGTATGTCTGAGTGATTGAGTGCATTTTATAATTGGTATTCTAAAATTTAAAAAAAATCCAAAATCCAAACACTTCTGTTCCCATGCATTTCGGATAAGGGGTACTCGATCTGTATTTAATTAACAATTAATAAAGGCACCTTGCGTGTAAAGAGAAGACTGGATGTAATTATGAATTAATAGGTCAGAGAAGTCTTGAGAAGTATGGAATTTTACTTTTTGGTTCTCAAAGCTACAGCTCATGTTTTCCCAGGTATTCTTTGATATAATTGAACAAGAAAGATGCTTGCAGGTATCACTTCACCTAACAGATTGTGGGTGAGATCAGCTGGTCAAGAAAGAACATTCAACTTTCATTCGACTGCACTGTTGCATTGTGCATGTGGTGAAGTTGCTCCCTCTGCTGGTTTAAACCATATGCCAGTTACAGTCCTCGCTCGAAATAATTACACAGGAGCATATTTTTAAAATACATTTCAAAACCAGTGGAATTGTTTACTCTTTAAATGTTTAATCTCTTGTGGATCCTGTCAGGTACTTTTGCCAAACTTATATTCAGTACAGTAGAGCAGAAGGAACTAAAAAAAAAGATGATAGCATTATTAAGATGTTGGGAATGCCTCTTTACTATGCAAAGGAAAGCTTTGCCTTTCTATAAAGTTCTTCTCAATCTCAGGACATTCCAAAAGACCTTACAGCCAACAAAGCATTTTTGAAGTGCAATTGATGCTGGATTGTGGATCTTGTTGTGCAAGATCCCACAGACAGCAATGCAGTCATGACCAAGTAATCTTTATCAGTAAGATTAAGAGGGTGATAACATTAACCAATGCATTGAGATAAATCTTCTCTGCTATGACAGAGCTGAGGAGGAACTGTTTCTCCCAGAAAGTAGCGCACCCGAGGAACTCTCTGCCCAATGAAATAGTAGAGAGGTGGCCTTGTTTAACGTATTGATGACAAAGAGTGATATTAAATTGAGGTTGTTGATGAACAGGCAGTAAGTCAGGTGGATTCCCTTCAAGTGATTTACTTATCCCGCTAAGCTGCGTCCATGGCCAGATCAACATGATATTATTGAATAGCAGTGAAGGCTCGATGTGCCAGATGTCCTACTCCTGCTCCTATTTTTTTTGTTGCTATGTTGACTTCTGTGAAATAGGGATTCTTTACCTCTATCCAAAAGAGCAGATGGGTTTCTGGTTCAACAGTTCATTTATAAAACAACACAGCGGACAGTGTAGCAGCCCTTCAGGATTTCCTTCAAACATCAACTTGGCTATTTATGCTTGGGATTTCCTGAATGGAACTCAAACCCAGAACTTCTCGCCTCAAAGGGGAAGTACAGAGAAAGGGGGAGGAAATTATATCAACTAAACTATAAGGAATGAATTCTGGGAACACTCAGCGTATAAGGCATGAGAAAACAGGTAATGTTTCTTGTCCAAGACGGGTATCATTTCAGGTCAAAGATCTTTCATCAAACACAGGGATTACAGATCCAAAACATGAATTGGTTCTCTTTCCACAGATGCTGCCTGATTTACTGAGTGATTTCAGATTTCCAGCATATGCAATTCTTTGGATTGACAAATTGGGAAGAATTTGTCATTGTTCACCATCAATGACAATAAAACACAGTTCAAACTGAATGTTCTAAACTTCCTACATTTTTGAGTGGAAAATTAACCTGTGATTAGTCATCTTACTTTTAATAAAAATCTCAACTTGAGAAGTTTGCTAATGGTACAGATGAAAGATTGGATGAAAGTTTTATTTTCTGGTGAGGAAAAGCCAGATTTAGTGAGAACCTGCTCTGTAGAATTTTTGCCTCTCTAGGCGCACTTGTTGGTCTACTACTTCAGCTGGCTTGTAGGAGACAAGGCCAAAATAATGAGGAGATGCCATCCATCAAATTTTCTATTATTAGTACCTTCTCTGCCACAATTTATTTGTCTGTTGGGGGTTGGCCTGGAAGTGAGAGTGGGGAGTGGGGAGCAGAGAGGAACAGAGAAGGCATAAGGGGGAAAGGAGTAAAGGACAAGAGAGAGGGGGAGGAGAAAGGGAGGTGATGGTTGATCAATGGGTGGTTAAAAAAAAGTATTCCTTACAACTGGATTTTGTCAGAAATTGAGAAGAGATACTTCTATTTGCCAGTGGGGCCACTAGGGGAGCTGCTGCCTCAAAACACCAATGTCCCAGATTCAATCCTGACCTTGAGTGCTGTCAGTCTTCTTCTCTGTTATTATGTGGGCTTCCTCTGGGTGTTCAGGTTTCCTCCTACATCCCAAGGATATTCATCATTGTTGGTTAACTGGTGAATGGTAGAATTTGCGGGTAGTTGATGAGAATATGGGAAAAAAATACATAGGATGAATGTAAATGGGTAGTTGATGTTCAGTGTGGATCTGGTGAGCCAAAAGTGAACCTCTCTATAATGACTTTTAAAATACCACGAGTATCTATCTTGTGGAAAGGCAGGGACTCTCCGCTGGAGGAGAAGGACCCAACACAGGCAGTAACACTGCTAGTGGATGGCCAAATGCATTTGCATGCGATGGATCCAGAAAGCACGGTGTTCATGTTGCATCTGATGCCAGGCATTTATGATGAAGGGCCCAGTCCCAAAACATTGGTTGCCCTTTAGTTACGCTGGATGCTGTGTGACCTGCTGAGTTTCTCCAGCATATTTGTGTATTGCACTCGACCCCCAGCATCTGTAGATTATATTGTTTAAATCCGCTTGATTGCTACTTCTCTTCTAGAGTCACCTACCTTGAAGATGTTCTCCTCCTCTCTTTAAATCTCTCTCACTGCACCCCCTTCTACAACCTCTACTGACCATGTGATCACCCAGACTTGCCACCACAGCCAAGTGACTTTCCCAGCTACTTGCCACTATCTTGTGCCCCACAGTTTCAAGCTCTTTTTCCAGTCCTCCTTGTTTGACCCCCAGAAAGACCTTAGGTACTTGCACTGCATTGAGTGCCATTTCTCATGTCGAATTCCCCCGACTAACCTCAAGAACATTCCTGTCGAAGGGCTCAGGCCAGAATCATTGGTTACGTTTTACTTCCTATGGATGCTGCGTGACCTGCTGTGTTTCTCCGGCGCTCGACCCCAGCATTTACAGACTTTTTTGTTTAACTCCAAGTAAAGACCTACCTAGTGCACCATGTGATCAGAGGTGAGCTTCTGGCACTCCACCTTGTCGGGCCCATGGTGGTTGCACACAGTTACTTCCCCCTTTAAATCTGAACAGCTGAGGCGAGAGATTCAGCTCAGATGACATAAACAAACATGCCACTCCAATGGGAGTTCTTTTTTAGGCTGGGTGTTGGACTTAAGTGCCGAATCTTTGAGGTTCTCATGACTCAGTTGCATTACACACGATAATTTCATCCCATGTGGTTCTAATTTTTCTCAAATCAAGATGAAGCATTCTCTCTGTCTGCATTTGTGTGCACTTAACCCATTCACTGCATGTTGGCATACCCACCACACATCAGAGCCAATATCTACCTTGCTTTCCAGAAAGGGAAGAGCTTGAATTTTTATTTAAATTTATTTATTATTGTCACACACCCAGACACGCAGTGAAAAGCTTCCTTAAGCACAGCATTCAAAGCTTCCAAAGAGTCAGCAGGCTCTAGTGCTATTTTTGCAAAAAAAATGTTAAAAAAAATTATAAATAAATAAATAAATAAATTGAAGCAGTCTCCTCAGAGACAACACTGGATGACACTCATAACATTTGAGATGCATTCTTGGTCAAAGTGAGGGCGCACAGATCTATCCTGGGACCTCCATGTCAATGAAATCACGAAGAAGTCTCAAAGGAGATTTGATGTGTCACCAAAGACTCTTGCAAATTTCTACAGGTGTACCGTGGAGGGAATTCTGACTGGCCGCATCACTGTCTGGTATGGAGGTGCCAATGCACAGGACAGGAAAAGGCGACAGAGAGGTGTGAACTCAGCAACTACCATATGGGCATTAGTCTTCACTCCATCGAGGACATCTACAAGAGTCGGTGTCTCACGAAAGCAGCCTCTCCTCAAGGGCCCCCACCACCCAGGTCATGCCATCTTCTCACTTCTACCATGAGGAAGGAGGTAAGGAACGTGAAGAGGAACACCCAAAGGTACAAAAACAGCTCCTTCCCCTCCTCCATCAAATTTCTGAATGGGCAATGGACCACAGACACTACCTCACTTCATCTTCTTTTGCACTAATTTTTTTTTAATGTAAATCATATAATATTTGCAGCTGTAATGCTACTACAAAACAATTTAAATTTTTTCATTTTTACTGGGAGACGCCCACTGCCTCGCACCCAGACTCCTCCTTTACCTAAACACCTACCTGCCCATCTCCCTCAACTCACAATGTATTTTGTAACATATTCATGACAATGAATTTTGATTCTGATTTAATTTGTGCACAGCAAGTTCTTTCGAGCAGCACAGGTAAGGACTAGAAATGGAAACTGGATTAATCGTTGGCGTATGTTCTTTTTGAAGACTGCGATTTGAGATGAATTCCTTCGAAGAATTTAATAACACCGCAGAAAATTTGGACATGTTCGGATGAGGTCTTGGGCAGTGCAGAAATACATTGTATTTCTGAGATCTGGGTTTGAATTTGTTCCATTTTAATGGGAGTTCTGTATATTGCCTGCTCTGACCATATTCCCATTCAGTACTTCTGAGCGCTTCTTCTTTCCACCAGATCATCTGAAAATATTTGAGCAAACATAATTGCTGAATCTGGAGGTGAGTATTTGCCTGTCCGTGGTGATCCACATTTTAAATAGCTTCTAGAAATGGATGTCATCTCTGTGTTACATTGGCTAGATATTTTCATTAGAGCAAAAGGTTGTGGATTTGAGAACCCAAGTAAGGTTTAAATACAATATATACCCATCCAATCTCATGCAGGATGGAAAGAGAGCTATTTCAGCACTGGGACGGGTGTTTTCTCTGTGTTGATTTTCCTTTAACTTTTGTACCGCCAATCAACCACAATCAGACAGAGAGTCATGATTAATAGGCTTTGTTGCATGTTGCTAGCCCGGTTCCAAGGCAGTTACTGAGGGAGGGGTTTGGGTGTAACAGTCTTTATGGGGATATCTGGGAGGGAGGAGCCATGGGTTCAGGAGGCAGGCCAGACAAGACATACATCTATATATACATAGTGGTAGCACCACAACTTTATATTTGATCATCTCTATTACTCCCGACCTAATAAAACTCACTACCTGTTGTCATGGCAAACTGTCCATCCTCACCCTTCTGAGACAGTTTGCAGGTTTTTTAACCACATCATCTCCTTTCATTGCTTTTATACCATTCTCACACAGAGCGAGAAAGATTGGATAGGCTGGGTTTGTTTCCTTTCCAACGCCGGAGGTTGAGGGGAGACTTAATTCAGCAGTATGTAATTATGAGATGCACGAAAATGGTAAACAGCAGGAGCCTATTCCTTCAGCAGTGGGTTTCAAAGGCTGGGGGCCATTGAATTAAAATATGTTAAAGTAGGTGACAGGGTGTGAGGCTTCGGTGGGTCCTGTCAGGTTGCTGCAAGGCATGCTCACAGCTGAATATAGCTGCTGTGGCAGGCTCCAATATGGAGCTCAGCAGCCGAAGGCCTGACATCAGGCAACGGGCTCTTGGTGACTGGCTTCTGAGAAACAAGAATCAGGCCCAGGGTTCATGATGGTGGAATGACAAGCAGGCTTCCCAAAAGGGCTCTATGCCAACCACTTCCTAACACTTCAGTGATACCTCGAGCTGGGGTTCACTGCTGAACAATGCCCCATGTGGCTACGGAAGTTACAGGGGGACCAAAGGTGGCAACATGGAGGAGGCGGCAAGTCGGTCTGCCGCTTGGAAGGTACTCTCTTTTGCCTCCTGTAATCAGGGCACTGATCCATTCATGATTCTTTGCCTTTTCAGGGTGATGCACCATCAATAATCACAAGTGAGGGAAGTTATGAAACTGATAGGCTTTTGTTACTATAGACTGGAACAGCCGTCAACCTCATTGACTGATCAGGGCAGAGTGAAATGGGGAGCATGCAAAGGTCTATGGGTAGGATCGGTTTTGGGATGCATGTCCAGCCAGTAGCAGCCAATCATAACATAACAGTGGTTCACCACACGGGACAAATAAAGGAAAGATTTTTGTGTAGTTTGTGTACATGAAAATAAATGGAATCTTGACATCCTATTCCACGATAAAAACACAAGATGCTGGAAACCCTCAGCAGGTCAGGCAGCCTCTGTGGAAAGGGAAACTGGTCAAGCATTCCTATCAGAACTGGGAAAGGGAGAAATAAGCTGATTTAGGAAGGTGAGGGCAGACCAAAGCAAATTTCTCCGATGGGATGAGAGTGGATGACCTAACATGGGCGTTAAGGGGAGCTAAATTCAGATTATGTTTAGTTATCTGAAATTCCATAATGTGATTTGACTCTCCCACAGCCTTAACCGACCCTCATCCCCTATTAACTTCAGAGCCCACAGCACCCATGCTGGCATGGGCAGCCTTCTCTCCTGCACTTTATACATTGCTTCCATCTCCCACATCTTATCTGAAAATCAGCCACCTCTTTTCCTAAACCTGCAGCATTCCCACTCTTCCACCATCCCCCTCCCCTTCTATGATGAGTGCCTTGGAGTACTTTACTTTGTTAGAGCCACAATTTAAATGCAGATTGTTCTTGTTCTGATGCCCTTGAGATGAGATGTTGCACTGAGGTTCTGTCTGGCACGTCAGAGGAAGGTTACAGATCACACAGTACTATTCGGGAACAACACCAGCCAAATCTTCAAATGGATCTTCTCAAGACCCGCCCTCACAATGCAGATTTTCCAGTCCGTCATCTACCGACTATTTTCATATTGTTGCTGACATAGAATAGTTACGAAATTTCCCTATATCTTTGTACATGAAGCTATTTCATTGTATATATATGTGGAGTCCTTTGAGACATTTCAATGATGTGGCATGGTTTGGGATAAATGGCAGCATTATTATATTATCTTGTGATTCAAACAGTAGTGTTATCAGCGAGACAGCACGAAATGCTCCTCTTTTTAACGGCTGGTGATTTTAGCGTGTACAAGCTGACAGACTGAGTGTTCACCTTTGACCCTGTCTGTTGCTATAGTGACAGTTGCATGCAGACAATTTTTTTCAGACAGAACAATGAGAAACAGAGAGAAGGGAGGCCGCACTTCCTCCCCTTCTATAAATAGCACTTGTTTTGCAGTTATCTGTCCATCACAAAGCCTGCCTAAAAGAAAAAAAAAGTGTCTGAGGAATTTTTTTGAAATGCTTGTACAATGTGTATTGATCAAACAAAGAGGCTATTAAATTGCTGGTTGGAAACCTATGTGCAGATTTGCTTTTAAAAAAATGACTCCAATCCCAAAATGTGACTGAATAACTGAGTAAAAATTTCCTATGTACTGAACATTGCTAATAAAGAAAGATTTAAGTAAGTATATATCTTCAGAGAAAGGACCAAGAAATGTGTACAATATTTCCAAGAGGATGCCAAATGCACCCAGACTGATCGCTTATGGTTGAGTACCAAGTAAAATAGTGAAAACCAAAATATCATGGAGAAGGAAAACTTGACCTGGCAACTGAAAATGCTGGAAACACTCAACAGGTCAGGCAACCTCTGTGAAGAAAGAAACAAAGTTAATGTTTCAGATCATTGACTTTTCAGTAAAACCGATGTAAACCTCATGAACATGGGATGTTAACTTATTTGGCTTTCCAAGATGTTTCCTGACCTACTGAGCTTTTCCAGGATTGTCAAATATTGAAGCTGAAATGTCACTAACTCTAAAAAATTGCCTTGTTCAGGGCAGTTTGAAGGAGTTAATGTGATCTCTCATTGAGAAGAGATGAAATTTTCATGCTGAAAATTGTTTTGTGCTGAATCTCCCCTTCATCTCTTTGCTTCTATGCTCTCCTCTTTCAGATGCTCCTTATAAGCCTTCTTTTTGACCAAAGTTTTGGTCATCTGCCTCCTCCATTAGTTCAGCATCAATTATGTTTGAAAATACTCCTGTGACACACCTGGAGATTTTTTACATGATGGTGGGTGTTTTCACGTTGTTTCAAAAACATGTTTTACTTCTTCTTAGTCAGGCACAATTCCTATGCTCTCTACTCTTCTTTGGCTTGGCTTCGCGGACGAAGATTTATGGAGGGGGTAAAAAGTCCACGTCAGCTGCAGGCTCGTTTGTGGCTGACCAGTCCGATGCGGGACAGGCAGACACGATTGCAGCGGTTGCAAGGGAAAATTGGTTGGTTGGGGTTGGGTGTTGGGTTTTTCCTCCTTTGCCTTTTGTCAGTGAGGTGGGCTCTGCGGTCTTCTTCAAAGGAGGCTGCTGCCCGCCAAACTGTGAGGCGCCAAGATGCACGGTTTGAGGCGTTATCAGCCCACTGGCGGTGGTCAATGTGGCAGGCACCAAGAGATTTCTTTAGGCAGTCCTTGTACCTTTTCTTTGGTGCACCTCTGTCACGGTGGCCAGTGGAGAGCTCGCCATATAATATGATCTTGGGAAGGCGATGGTCCTCCATTCTGGAGACGTGACCCATCCAGCGCAGCTGGATCTTCAGCAGCGTGGACTCGATGCTGTCAACCTCTGCCATCTCGAGTACCTCGACGTTAGGGGTGTGAGCGCTCCAATGGATGTTGAGGATGGAGCGGAGACAACGCTGGTGGAAGCGTTCTAGGAGCCGTAGGTGGTGCCGGTAGAGGACCCATGATTCGGAGCCGAACAGGAGTGTGGGTATGACAACGGCTCTGTATACGCTTATCTTTGTGAGGTTTTTCAGTTGGTTGTTTTTCCAGACTCTTTTGTGTAGTCTTCCAAAGGCGCTATTTGCCTTGGCGAGTCTGTTGTCTATCTCATTGTCGATCCTTGCATCTGATGAAATGGTGCAGCCGAGATAGGTAAACTGGTTGACCGTTTTGAGTTTTGTGTGCCCGATGGAGATGTGGGGGGGCTGGTAGTCATGGTGGGGAGCTGGCTGATGGAGGACCTCAGTTTTCTTCAGGCTGACTTCCAGGCCAAACATTTTGGCAGTTTCCGCAAAGCAGGACGTCAAGCTCTGAATTCAGAGCCAGCTCTTGATGCTCTCTACTAGTTTGCCGATAACACCACAGGTGTCAACAGAATCACAAACAGCAAGGAGGAAGCGTACAGGAGGGAGATAGATCATCTCTTTGAGTGGTGTCACACCAACAACCTTGCACTCAATGTTAGCAAAACCAAGGAGATGATTGTGGACTTCAGGAGGAAGTCAGGGGAACACGACCCAGTCCTCACCAAGCGCTCAGTATTGGAGAGGATCAAGAGCTTCAAATTCCTGGGTGTCATCATCTGTCCTGGAGCCTCCATGTTGATACAATCACAAAGAAGGCTCGCCAGTGACTATATTTTGTGAGGTGTCTGAGGAGATTCAGTATGTCATCGAAAACTTTTACGGATGTACCATGGAGAGCATTCTAGCTGGTTGGTAAAACACAGAATTCTGCTGACACCGTGATTAAGTAAAACACACACCCAAATGCTGGAGGAACTCAGCAGGTCAAACAGCGCCCTTATGAGGCAAAGGTAAAGATACATCACCCACGTTTTGGGCTTGAGCCCTTCATCAAAGAAAGTAGCAAGGCATACCTTGATGAAGGGCTCAAGTCTGAAATGTTGGTGATGTATCTTTACCTTTGCTACATAAAGGCACTGTTTGACCTGTTGAGTTTCGCTAGCATTTGTGTGTTTTTTTTTTCATTCTGGCTGGTTGCATCAATGGCTGGTATGGAGGTGTCAAATCTCGACAAGAAAAAAAGTCCAGAGGGTTGTTATCTCAGCCTGCAACATCACAGGGACCAAACTTCACTCCATCTGCATGAGGCGGTGTTTTAAAAAAGCAGCCTCTATCCTCAAAGACCCCCACCAACCAGGCCATGCCCTCTTCACTTTGCTATCATTAGGAAAAAGGTACAGGAGCCTAAAGATGAGCACTCAACGGCACAAGGACAGCTGCTGTCATCTGATTCCTGAATGATCAATGAACCAAAGACTCTGCCTTACTTTTCATGCATTATTTCTGTTTATTTATTTCTTTGTATATTTATTGTTGTAAGATGGTTTGTAATATGAATATTTGCACTCTGATGTTGCAAATTTTGATTCTGATTCTGAAATGGCCTGTTACTGTGCTGTGTGTATAAATTTAAATTTAAACCTACCAGCCCTGTGCATCTTTGGAATGTGGGAGGAAACAGGAAGGCCCATGAAGACATGGGCCGGATTCAAAATTTGAAATTGTAATTTGTTGCCACAGGCAGATATGGAGGCCAGGTCACTGGGTGTATTTAAGGCAGAGATTAATACGTTCATGTGTAGTCAGGGCATCAAAAGTTATGGGTTGAAGGCCAGGCAGTGGGTCTGAGTGGGAAAATGAATCACCTCAGGATTGAATAGTGGGACAGACTTGATGGGCCGAACAGCCTATTTCTGCTCCTATGTCTTATCGTCTTATGGATCGCTGGTGCTGTAGTAGCATCGCATAATCTTTATTTGTCATCATATACACATTGAGAATTGGGCTGGGGTTGGTAGCGATGTGGCCAGTCAGCCGCTCCATGAGCCTGCCCACGGCATAGACAGAAGGTGTTAAACAGAATACAGGTTAAATCTCTTTAATCCAGCGATGTTGGGACCTGGCCATTAGAAAATGCCAGGAAACAGACCCTTAAGGAAATCCCTGTTAAAATATGTCAAAGGTAGAACACAACTTAAAACAGGAAATAATACTGTGGGATGGCATGGTTAGCCTAGTGGTTAACCCAAAGCCTTTACAGCACCAGCGATCAGGACGTTAGTACAAACTCTTTACATTCAGTGTGGGACTCGAACCCTGGTCTCGATCATTGGAACTGCAAAGGTTGAATCTGCCGCCATTAGAACAAATTCCTTACAGACATCATGGGACTTGAACCCCAGTCCTGATCGCAGCAGTTTTAACCTTTACAGCACCAGTAATCAGGATCGGGGTTCAAGTCCTGCACTGTCTGTGAGGGGTTTGTACTAACAGCAGCATATTAAAATGTGCTGGACCATAGGAGTTGCCGGACCACAGTGCACCAGATAATAGAGGTTCAACCTGTATAAGGATGGCAGTAGGTCATTCTACTCTTTGAGCCTATTCTGCTGTTCAGGTCCATTCTGATTGATCTAACATCTTAATTCGACCGAAGTTGCTTCTGCAACCCTTGATGTCCTTGGCCAATAATGTCAACCTCAGTTCTGGCATTTCATTGGTCCATCCTCTACAACCTCTGAAGGACGAATATTTTGGATCACCATTACCCTTGTGAGAAGAAGCTCTTTCCATCATTACCACCAAGTCTTTTAACTCTTGAGTTTTAGTAATGTATCAAACTCACTTCAGGAAATAGTTTTTCATCTATTTTATTTCATTTCATTCACAATTCTTAAATTTCTCAATTAGATCCTAATGGATGGTGCACAGCCAATAATCTTCCACATTCAAGGGAAGACAAGCACAAATTAATGGCACCTATCCTCATTACTGAACTCTTTGATATTGACTTCAATCTGCATGGCCCTCTCTGTTGAGTGATTGAATTCCTCCTGAGGTCCAGTGCACAGATCAGATCACTAGACCCAGCCTAATCAGAGCTTTGCACAGCGACAATCAAACCTCTATCCATTTGAATTGTAGTCAGCTTAAAACAAAGTCCACCCTCTTCTTGTACTTGTTCTTCTCGATCAAGGCTACACGTGAGTTGCGGTCTTTTTCCCAAAACCTACTGTGAAATACAATGCTGTACCACTGAGCTATCACCATAGAAAACCTAGGCTTTTAAATATTATGAAAATGTTGCTTGATTTTAAGCGTGTGCATATTAAACTGCCTTGTATACTGCTTTGACTCATCAGTGATGGAATATTAATATCTCACTATGTTTTTGGTACATGCATTTAATCAAGCAGATTACTTGGGGTTTAGTGGTTCTGCACGAAGCCAAGAAAGCAGTCTAAAAAATCATAGAACAAAAGTAGTCCAGATACTGACATCAGAATTTATTAGCATATTTTAAGTGCAGCAACTGCATAATTAGCTTCTTAAAACACACTTGTTTCTAATCTGATTTTTTTCTAATCACTCTCAACTGAGTAAGCACCTGCACAACATAATGGGAATTAAATGGTCCGACAAAGTCACCAGCAGTGAAGGACTGCAGCCAATGGCCATTGCCAAGCGTGGAAGCTATGCCAATAGAGAGGCAAATGGCCTGGGTTCACAACATCATATAAACTGTCATTTGATGTCTGTGTGAGTCAGTCCTTGCAGTGAGCTGAAGACTGGACGTGCCAAACTCCGCTGTAAGTATTACAATAAACAACGCAATTGGTCAGGATGAATTTATTGATATAGGCCTTCACCACAACAATTTCAAACAAGGGACAGAACACCATTGTACCACCTTGGCCAGTGGAGGGTACTGGAAATAATTTTGTCCTTGCATGTTTCCTAAAATGGAAGCAAATCGCTCATGTCAGTTGGAATCATTCTCAAATGCAAATGATAATCATTCAGGTCAAAGAGTGTGAAAGTCGGCAACAAAATAAATTAATATGGAAACTGGGGAGTGAAGCATTTCTATACTTTTATGTAATAATGCAGTGCTGGCGTTGCTAGAAGTTGAACATTTCATGTTCATGCCTCACTCTTCCAGAGAGCAAGGAAGAGTAGTACTCATTATAAGAAAAAAATTACAACATGGTAGAATTCGATTCCGGCCATTTAAACTTATGCCATGCAATTACACCTAATTAACCTATGAAGTCTGTACATTTTGGAAGGTGGGAGGAAACTAGAGCACCTGGGAAAACCATATAACCACATAACCACTTACAGCACAGAACAGGCCAGTTCGGCCCTACTAGTCCATGCCGTAGCAAATCCCCACCCTCCTAGTCCCATTGACCAGCACCCGGTCCATACCCCTCTAGTCCCCTCCTATCCATGTAACGATCCAGTCTTTCCTTAAATGTAACCAATGATCCCGCCTCGACCACGTCTGCCGGAAGCTCATTCCACATCCCTACCACCCTCTGCGTAAAGAAATTTCCCCTCATGTTCCCCTTATAATTTTCCCCCTTCAATCTTAAACCATGCCCTCTAGTTTGAATCTCCCCCTTTCTTAATTGAAAAAGCCTATCCACATTTACTTTGTCTGTTCCTTTTAAAATCTTAAACACCTCTATCAAGTCCCCTCTCAATCTTCTACGCTCCAGAGAAAAAAGCCCTAGTCTGCACAACCTTTCCCTGTAACTCAGACCCTGAAATCCTGCCAACATTCTCGTGAACCTTCTCTGCACTCTCTCTATTTTGTTTATATCTTTCCTATAATTTGATGACCAAAACTGTACACAGTACTCCAAATTTGGCCTCACCAATGCCTTGTACAATTTCATCATAACCTCCCTACTCTTGAATTCAATACTCTGATTTATGAAGGCCAACATTCCAAATGCCTTCTTCACCACACCATCTACCACCATCCCCACACAGATATGGGGAGAACATATCAAACAGCTCTGGATTTCAACTCCAGTTGCTGGCGCTGGAATTTCTTTTGGCTTGGCTTCGCGGACGAAGATTTATGGAGGGGTAATGTCCACGTCAGCTGCAGGCTCGTTTGTGGCTGACAAGTCCGATGCGGGACAGCGTTGAGCTAACCACTACATTAACCATAGTTAAAATACAATGCTGGAGAAATGTAACAGGTCAAACTTTCTGTAGCAACGATAAAGAAACATAACCAACATTACGGGCTTGAGCTCACTTTTCTGCTGCCAATCTAGGCCAGTGAAGAATATTCTCACATTATTTGTGCTGCATTCATTCAAACAAGTATGTATTTTTTTTAAATGTTGAATCTACTAGCACCCATGGAAGTGGAGAATATTCCATCACTCTTGTCTGCCCTGCAGATGATGGCAGTGTTCAAGAATTGGGTCCTTTTGCAGAGTCTTGCATATTTTTCCAAAGTAATGATGGTTTTGGCCCAGGTAAGGTTGCAGGTCATAAGCAATCCTCAGGAAGCTGATGATGGAGGATTTAGTGATGCCACGAGAGCATGGTTAGAACAGTGGTTTTCAAACCCCCCCCCCCCCCCGCCCCCCCCCCACTAAACTCACATTCCATCTTCAGCAATCCCTATGCCATAAGTTCTTCGGGATTGCTTAACGTGGTATGTGAGTGGAAAGAAAAAGTTTCTAAACCAGTTTTAATCGTACCTAATTGATTCGTTATGTGCACTGTTTCATAGCTCCAAAGGAAATGAGCCAATGACAATTTTTCTCAAGCCAAATTTTTCAGTAACAATTGGGTCTGGAGCAGTGATTCTCACCCTTCCCTTCCCACTCACATCCCACCTTAAGCAATCCCTTACTAATCACAGAGCACTTTTAGCATAGAGATTACTTAAAGTGGAATGTGAGTTCAGGGGGGCACTTTGAAAACCATTGGTTTACAACATAGAATAGAGAACCATCCAGAACCTCAGTAGGCTCTTCAACCCATGCTGTTTACACCAGACACAATGCCAAATTAAATGAAATTTCTTCTGCAATGAAGAGATCCTATCCATAACCCTCCGTTCCCTGCAAATTCATATGTCTACCCAAACACTACTTTTGCATCTTCATCCACCACTACCCTGGCAGGCTGTTTCAGGGTCCTGCCACTGTTTGTGTAAAATCTTTGCCCATACCCTTGTGGCACAAGGGTGTTCTACTACTTGTCCAGCTTGCTCATAGTGGAATGCAAATTTAGATTTCTCTTGATGAAGGTTTTGGAATTTCTGGCAGAGGTCTCATTCAGATCAGATAATTGGGAGAATAAAACAATAATCAATATTGATTAAGAATGTATTTACAGTTGTGAGGCAGGATGAAATGAACAGGGGCAGCAGAGTGGTGCAGCTCCAGGACCTGGGTTCAGTCTGAACTGTGGATCCTGCCTATGTGGAATTCGCGTGTTCTTGCCACAGATTTTCTCATGTGCTCCATTGTCTTCCTGACATACCAAAAATGTGTGTGCTTGTAGGTTAATTGACCCTTATGAGTTAGTGGGTGGTAGAATGTGGGGACTGGAAAATGAGGGTGATGGAACTGATGGGAGTTTGGAGTGAATAAATTGGTATCAGTGTTTTGTTAGTGAAAATGAGTGCTTGAAATTGGAGCCGACTTGATGGGCTGAGGGCCTTGTTTCCATGATGTAAGAATCATAGCTCCATCACATGCTGGATGGATCAACAAAGAGGCCATATGGGTGGAAATGAAATAAAGCACAGGGGAAGTTACATTGCTGCAATTACCTGCAGGTCCCCAAATAGTCAGAAGGAGTTAGAAGATCAAATATGTAAGCATATTTCTGGGAAGTACAAACATAATTTTGTGGACTAATTTTTAGAGTAAGATTTAGTGGGTTGACTATTACATGCATACCACTTTTGACCAAAGTAAGTGCCTGCATCGTTCAAGCGTCAGGAGCTGTGATAGGCAGATGGCTGGGATCTGTGATCTGTAAATCTGTGATCCTGGCATCAGGAACTTGGATGGCTGGATGGCCAGGGCCTAGGCGAGAGTCCACGGTCAGGGCATCGGGAGCTCCAATGAGTAGATAGCTGGGGCCAAGGTGAGAGTTCACAGATAGGGTGCTGGGAGTCAGGGTGTTGGGAACTCGGATGGGTGGGCAGCCAGGGTCTAGGCAAGATTCTGTGGTCAGGGTGTCGAGAACTCTGATGGGTGGGCAGCTGGTGTCTGGGCAAGAGTCCGTGATCAGAGCATCAGGAGCTCTGATGGACAAGCTGCCTGGACCAAAAATGGGGGGGGGGTAAACATTTACACATTTACATACAATATATGGAAATAAAAGGTTTGGGGGTCAATGGGATGTACATGGTGGAAATTTTCTTAGTTGCATCTATTTCAATGCAAGGAGTATTGTATGAAAGGCAGGCGAGTTGAGACCATGGATTGGTACATGGAATTATGTCTTTGTAGCTATTAGTGAAATGGTTGCAGGAAAGGCAGTACTGGCAGATCAATGTTCCGGGCTTCCATTGTTTTAGACACGATAGAATGGAGGGAGGGTGGGTGGGGGAATGGTGGGGGTTGTGGATAAAAGGGGAAAGAGAGGAATTGCTCATCAGGGAAAATATCACTCAGGCAGGACAGATCAGTCAACTGTGGAGTTGAGGAACAGGAAAGGTAAGACCATACTCATGAGATTTTATTATAGACCACCCAATAGACAATGAGAATTGAAGGAGCAAATCTGTAGAGAGATCACAGACAGCTGCAGGAAACATAATGTTGTGATAGTAGGAGATTTTAATCTTCCACACAGTAGCAAAATGGCTGGATGGATTGGAGTTTGTCAAATGTATTCAGGGATGTTTTCTACATCAATATATAGAGGGACCAACGAGAGAGATCTCCTATAGTAGTTGCAAATTAATTATGGAGAAGGATAGATCTGGGCCTTGGGTTGAGATATAAAATTGGAGACAGAACAATTTTGAGAAAATGAGAAAAGGTCAAGAAGGTCTGGATTGGGATAAGTTGTTTGCAGGCAAGAATGTGCAAGGTAAGTGAAGGACCTTCAAAGGTGAAATTTTAAGAGTACAGAGTTTGTCTGTTCCTGTCACAACTAAAGGCAAGGTTAGCAGCCTTAGGGGACCTTGGTTTTCAAGGAATATTGAGGATCTGGTTCAGAAGAAGAGAGAGGTGTATGGCACGTATAGGAAACACGGAGCAAATGAGGTACACGAGGGGTATAAAAAAATGCAAGAAAAAACAAGAAATAAATCAGGAAGGCAAAATGAAGACATGAGGTTTCTTTGACAGACAATGTGAAGGGAAATCCTAAGGGTTTCTACAGATATATTAACAGCAAAAGAATAGTAAGGGATAAAATTAGTCCCCTTGAAGATCAGAGTGGTCGGCTTTGTACGGAGCCGAAAGAGATGGGGGAGTTCTTAATTTTTTTGTTTCCATTATAATTAATGAAACAAGCAAAGAGTTGTGGGAAGTAAGGAAAACAAGCAGTGAGGTCATGGAACTTATTGCAGTGAACTGGGATTCACTGGTAGTGTGTTGTGCTGATGGCTGGCCCCGCCTCCCAGCTCCACCTCCATCTGCTCACTTATAACCCTAACATAACATATATAACATAACAATTACAGCACGGAAACAGGCCATTAGGCCCTTCTAGTCCGCACCGAACCAAACACCCCTTTCTAGTCCCACCTCCCTGCACAATGCCCATAACCCTCCATCTTCTTCTCATCCATAGACCTGTCCAACCTTTTCTTAAATAATACAATTGACTCCGCCGCCACTATTTCTCCCGGAAGATCATTCCACGCGGCTACCACTCTCTGAGTAAAGAAGTTCCCCCTCTAAACCTCTGCCCCTTAATTCTTAACTCATGTCCTCTTGTTTTAATCTTTCCTCCTCTTAACGGAAATAGTCTATCCACATCCACTCTGTCTATCCCTTTCATAATCTTAAATACTTCTAACAAATCCCCTCTCAACCTTCTACGCTCCAAAAAATGCTTTCTTGCATTTGCCTTTCCCAGCATTACTTGATGGATAGGAAAGGTTCAAAGGAGATGGGCTGAAAGCAGGCAAATGGAACTCGCTTAGTCGGCATGGACAAGAACGACTCATTTTCGAACTGTAGAACACAATGATTCTACTTCTGACATCATCAGCTGTCCTCCATCATTTTTGGTCTGATCTACTTCAATACTGTCCACCCAACTTGCTACCAAAATTAACTTTGTAGTCACTTCCTCAACCTTATTTGGCAGCAATTTTTCACTTCCCTGTAATATTATCTGCCCATTATAAGGATACAAAAGCTTCTTAGAATGATAAGGCTTGGAGAATCGTGTGTCCAGAGAAAGAGGAAATGTTAGAGATTCTGATGCACATTAAGGTGCATACCAGCATGTTACGGGCAGCAAAGTAGGGATTGGTGTGGCGAGCACAGACAATTTTGCATTTTTGGCTACCTTGTCGGCTGTAGAAGTGCGTGAATGAGGTTGCACAGATCAGTGTAGAACTTGTCCTTTTCTGCTTGTTCCGCCTGGAGGGTTGGAGCATAGACACTGATGAGGGTGATGCGACGCTTGTTTTGAAGGGGGAGTCGCATGGACATGATCCGGTCCGAGTGGCCTGTCAGGAGGTTTTCAAGTTTGGAGGCAATGGAGTTCTTGACCATGGAGCCTACACCAGATAGGCGTCGTTCATCCATAGGCTTGCCAGACCAGTAGAGTGTGTAGCCCGCGCTGCGTTCTTGGAGGCTGCCTACATCTGCAAGACGGACATCACTGAGAGCAGCTATGTCGATGTCGAGTCTGAGGAGTTCATGTGCGATGAGGACAGACCGACGTTCAGGTCGGTGGCTGTCAGCCTTTGCTAGCATGGTTCTGATGTTCCAGCATGCTAGCTTGAGTTTGTGAGCATCTTTTGAGGGGGAGGACGTGGACATGTCCTCGGGCCTGCGCAAAGGGGCTTTTAGGTGGAGTGCAGTGTGCGCAGTACTGGCCCCACCCTTTACACCCATGGTTCGTGTGCCATGGCCAGGCGGCGGAGGCCCCGGTCCGGGCAGAAGCGAGGGGGAGGCGGCGGCCCTGGCCTCGGTCGAGTGAGGCAGGCGGAGGCCCCAGTCCCCGGTCCGGGCAGAAGCGAGGGGGAGGCGGCGGCCCTGGCCTCGGTCGAGTGAGACAGGCGGAGGCCCCGATCCGGGCAAAAGCAAGGGGGGAGGTGGCGGCCCCGGCCTCGGTCGAGTGAGGCAGACGGAGGCCCCGGTCCGGGCAGAAGCTAGGGGGAGGCGGAGGCCCTGGCCTCGGTCGAGTGAGGCAGGCGGAGGCCCCGGTCTGGGAAGAAGCGAGGGGGAGGCGGTGGCCCCGGCCTCGGTCGAGTGAGGCAGGCAGAGGCCCCGGTCCGGGCAGAAGCGAGGGGGAGGCAGTGGCCCCGGCCTCGGCAGAGCGAAGCAGGCAGAGGCCCCGGTCTGGGCAGAAAGAAGGAGGCGGCGGCCCCGGTCCGGGCACAGGGAAAGCAGCGGCGGCCCCGGCCCCTGTCCGGGCAGTATGGTCCAACCTAGGAGGGGAGGCAGGCCCCTCCAGCACGGGTAAGAAACCTGCATAGGAGAAGGCCACTCCGATATAAAACCTACGACCCAAGGACCTCGCTGCCACGTCCCAGGATAGGATTATGACCACTTAGAAAGGCAGAGAGTGATTAGAAAAAATCAGCATTGTTTTCTGCATGGAAATCCTGCCTCACAAATTTTATAGTCTTTTTTGAGGAGGGTAGTAAAAAAAATTGTTGAAGGCAAGTCAGTAGACAGAGTTTCTGGACTTAGCAAGGTTTTTGACAAGGTCCCGCATGGTGGAAAAGTCCAGAAAGTTAGGACATAAGGTGTCCAAGATGTTTTGGCAAAGTGGATTCAAAACTGATATGGCAATAGGAGACAGAGGGTAGTGGTGGAGGGATATTTTTCAAATTGGATGTTTGTTACCAGTGGTATTTCTCTTCAATTAGTGGTAGAACATCTGTTCTATGTTATGTACTGGCTTACTACCTAAACCCAGAACCCTTCCGAAGACTATTGTGAGACCCTACCCATAGTTATAAGGTTATAAAAGTGATTGTTCTCCCTCCAGTCATGAGAGTTTTTATTCATGCTACAATTTTATTATCTTATACCCCAACGACGGAAGCGCTATTCAAGCCAGGCATGCTGCTGATAGATCCTCTGTCCCTCAACGCGGCTGAGGAGTTCACATACTGGCTAGACTACTTTCAGGCTTACCTGAATGCGACCACACCAATGAACTCAAGAGGTCCGTACTCGTTTCAAAGGTAGGAACGAAAGGGTATGCAGTCATCAGGGACTTCTCTACATATGATGCTGCTATTGAGGCGTTGAAGGCTCTGTACCTGAAGTCGGAAAACGATGTCCTAGCGAGGCACTAACTCGCTCTACATTGCCAATGGCCAGGAGACCATTGATGACTACCTGCTGGATCTGTGGACGTTTGCCAAGAATTGCAGGTATAAAGTGGCTACAGGCTGCATTCATGAGGAAGTATAGATCTGGGACACTCTAGTTGCAGGGGTCCGCTTGAGGTACAGCACAGTAGACTGAGATTTTATAATGTCTGATACACAACGTCTGCTTGACAAAGGTATCATCATACCTAGCACCAACTAGAGTGAAAGTGGTAGTGATAAAAGGGGAAAACAAGTCCAGGCTAGTAATTGACTATAGCCAAACTATTAATCGGTACACACTCCTGAACCCATAACCCCCTCCCTTGAATTTCAGACATGTTGAATGATATTGTGCAGTATCGGGTCTATTTGACCATCGACCTGAAAGATGCCTATCACCAGCTGCCAATCAGCTCAGAGGACCGTCCATATATGGCATTTGAGGCTAATGGTCATCTCTATCAATTCCAGAGGTTTCCTTTCTGTATTACTAATGGCGGGTTTCTATCTTCCAGAGGCAGATGGACAGAATGGTGAATGAGTATTGGTTGAAGGCTTCTTTCTCCTACCTCGATAATGCCACTATTAGTGGCCACACCTTGGAAGACCATAACACCAACCTCCAGAGTTTCTCCACGCGCCGAAAGCCCTGAACCTCACTTATATAACTCTGACAAGTGCGTAGTCAGGACTAAGTGGCTGGCTATCCTTAGCTATGTGGTGGAGAATGGCATCATTGGGCCTGTACCCAATTGGATGTGCACCCTGTTAGAACTCCCCATCCCCAGGACCACAAAGGCTTTGAGGAGAAGGTTGGGATTTTTCTTATATTAAGCTCAGTGGATCCCTCATTACGCTAATAAGGTTTGCCATCTCTTAAAAGCCACTAATTTCTTCCCCCTCTCACTGAAGCCCAAACAACTTGTAACTACCTTGGGAACCACATTGCTAAAGCTACCATGCACGCAGTAGATGAGAATGTACCTTTCAGAGTGGAAAGCGACGCTTCGGAAATAGACCTGGCTGCTACCCTCAACCAGGCAGGCAAGCCAGTTGCATTTTTTTCGCAGACATTACAAAGCCATGAGCTCTGGAACCCATTGTTGGAAAAAGAGTCTCAAGCCATTGTAGAAGCCACTACCTGGTTGGTAGAAGATTTATGCTCCTCACTGATCAGTGCTCGGTCACATTCATGTTTAATAATGTCAAGAGAGGCAAAATCAAGAATGACAAGATTACTAGGTGGAGGATCGAGCTCTCCACCTAAAATTATGACCTTGCCAGGAGCCCTTAATGACCCTCCAGATGCCTTAACCAGAGGAAGCTGTGCCTCTGCACACATCGGCCAACTTCGGTCTCTGCATAATGAGCTCTGCCTTCAGAGGTCACCTGCATGGCTCATTTTTTCAAGGCATGCAATCTGCCCTACTCCATGGAAGACGTCAGGGAAATGACCAGGTCTTGCCAGTCTCTGTGGAGGGCAAGCCGCACTTCTACTGCCCCATGAAGGCTCACCTGATCAAGTCATCCAGACTCTTTGAATGGCTCAATGTTGATTTTAAGGGGCATCTCCCCTCCATGAACGAGAACACCTTCTTCCTCTCTATCACTGATGAGTACTTCCCCTTCCTGTTCACCATTCCATATCCAGACACAACCACTTCATCAGTCATTGAGGCCCTAGACTCCTTTTTTTTGATGTTTATTTATTCGTTCAACAAGGTTATTACATACAGTTAAAAAAAAGTACATATTATGAACAATAACATTTTTTTATATATAAAAAAGAAGAGAAAAAAAAGAAAGAAGAACCCCCCCCCACCCCACCTCTCACAGCCACCTCTCTTTAGGAGAGCCAAAGAGAAAAAAAACTGAAATATATTTACTAAAATCCAATCAAGGTAAATTTAAATGTAAATATTCTGAATATAAAGACCACTTATTAAGAAAAAAAGAATTATCATGTAAAACATACGTGATTTTTTCCATTACCAAACAAGTTTTCATCTCATTATGCCATCTATTAATATCAATCACATTAACATTTTTCCATGTACTTGCTATACATTTTTTTGCTATAGATAAAGCTAAATATACAAAAGCAATTTGAAATTTGTCTAATCCCAAATCTTTCAAAGGCTTCAACTCACTCAACAAAAATATTGTCGGGTCTAGAAGTATTTTGATCTTATACAAATGTTCCAAAAACAATTGAATTGCTTTCCAAAATGATTGTATATGTACACATAACCAAACAGCATGCAAAAAAGTTCCAACCGAATTACCACATCTAAAACAAGAGTCTGATTCAATAAAGCAATATTTTTAAATACTTTTCAGATGTTAAATACAACTCTTTGCAGACGATGCCGCTTTAGTTGCCCATTCAGAGCCAGCTCTTCAGCGCTTGACGTCCTGCTTTGCGGAAACTGCCAAAATGTTTGGCCTGGAAGTCAGCCTGAAGAAAACTGAGGTCCTCCATCAGCCAGCTCCCCACCATGACTACCAGCCCCCCCACATCTCCATCGGGCACACAAAACTCAAAACGGTCAACCAGTTTACCTATCTCGGCTGCACCATTTCATCAGATGCAAGGATCGACAATGAGATAGACAACAGACTCGCCAAGGCAAATAGCGCCTTTGGAAGACTACACAAAAGAGTCTGGAAAAACAACCAACTGAAAAACCTCACAAAGATAAGCGTATACAGAGCCGTTGTCATACCCACACTCCTGTTCGGCTCCGAATCATGGGTCCTCTACCGGCACCACCTACGGCTCCTAGAACGCTTCCACCAGCGTTGTCTCCGCTCCATCCTCAACATCCATTGGAGCGCTTACATCCCTAACGTCGAAGTACTCGAGATGGCAGAGGTCGACAGCATCGAGTCCACGCTGCTGAAGATCCAGCTGCGCTGGATGGGTCACGTCTCCAGAATGGAGGACCATCGCCTTCCCAAGATCGTGTTATATGGCGAGCTCTCCACTGGCCACCGTGACAGAGGTGCACCAAAGAAAAGGTACAAGGACTGCCTAAAGAAATCTCTTGGTGCCTGCCACATTGACCACCGCCAGTGGGCTGATAACGCCTCAAACCGTGCATCTTGGCGCCTCACAGTTTGGCGGGCAGCAACCTCCTTTGAAGAAGACCGCAGAGCCCACCTCACTGACAAAAGGCAAAGGAGGAAAAACCCAACACCCAACCCCAACGAACCAATTTTCCCCTGCAACCGCTGCAATCGTGTCTGCCTGTCCCGCATCGGACTTGTCAGCCACAAACGAGCCTGCAGCTGACGTGGACTTTTTACCCCCTCCATAAATCTTCGTCCGCGAAGCCAAGCCAAAGAAAAAAAAGAATGAACATTTATCAATCTAGTAACACTATTATGACAAATACCTAACCAGTCATCCTCGGAGAAAATAAAATTAATATTCTTTTCCCATTTAATCTTAGATCTATCACATCCCTTTTTTTCTATGCTTTCCTGTAATATTTGGTACATCAATGAAATATATCCCTTCTTTGGTACAATCACAAGAAAAGATTCAAATTTAGTCAATTTAGGTAAAATCATATCTCTACCAAATATTTACTAAACATTGAAGTTGATAATAAATGAATAAAGAATTATCATTAATACCAAAATATTCCCTCATTTGATTAAAGGATAAAAATTTACCTTCTTTAAAACAATCCCACAAGTTTTTTTATACCTCTAGATTTCCAATGTAATAAACATTGATTATACATTGAAAAAGGAATAAGTTGATTATTAAATAATGGTGTTAAAGTCAATAATTTACCCTTAGAACCTATCGTTCTATTTTTCCTCATCTATAACTTAATTAAATGTTTTAGTATAGGCACATTATATTGTTGTAATAAATTTAAATTCTACTTAAACAAAAATTGATGTATTTCAAATTCAAAAATATTCACCATCTCAATTTTAGCCCAACTGGGGGATCATTCCAAATCCATTAATGAACTAATAAATTTAAATTGAGCTGCCTCATAATAATTTTGAAAATCTGGTAAATGTAATCACCCTAATCCATATTTCCAAGTTAACTTATTCAAAGCTACTCTCAGAAATATACCCTTCCATAAAAATTCCCTAACCATTTTATTTGAATCTTGAAAAAAAATTTATTAAGTAAACACGGAATTAACTGAAACAAAAATTGTATACATGGAAAGATATTCATTTTAATTGTATTTATTCTTCCAATTAAATTTATAGGAAGATCCTTCCACTTAATCAAATCAGCTTTGATCTTTTTCATTAATGATACATAATTTAATTTATCTAAAGATTGATAATCAACGTCCACATTTATACCCAAATATTTAATTCGATCAGTCCACTTCAAATTGATAATATTCTTATAAACTGAATAATCTCCTTCACCTATCGGTAAAATTTCACTTTTTTCCCAGTTAACTTTATATCCAGACAAAGATCCATATTGTGTTAAACATTCCTTCAAGTGTAAAAGTGACTGAGCTGGGTTTGTTAAATACACCAGTACATTGTCAGCAAATAGATTAATTTTATACTCCTCATCTAAAACTCTTATACCTTGTATCTGTGTATTTTGTCGTATCAACTGTGCTAAAGGTTCAATTATTAACACAAACAAAGCTGGAGACAAAGGACAACCTTGTCGAGTTGAACGAGTTAATTTAAAAGGTTCCGAGATCTGACCATTTGTCAATACCCTGGCTATTGGTTTATTGTATAAAGCTTTAATCCAACCAATAAAAGAAGGACCAAACTTAAATTTCTCTAAGACTTTAAATAAAAAGTTCCACTCAACTCTATCAAAAGCCTTTTCTGCATCGAAAGATATCACCATCGGATGGTCAGGGCACTGTCGATATTTATTAATCTAACTAATCACTCGAAGAATATTATCTGAAGCATACCTATTCTTTATGAAACCTGTTTGATCAACATGTATCAACTTAGGTAAAAATTTAGCCAATCAATTCACTAATACTTTAGCTATTATTTTATAGTCTGCATTTAACAAAGAAATTAGTCTATATGAAGACACCTTTAACGGATCTCTACCCTTCTTAGGAATTACAGTAATTAAGGCACTAGAACATGATTCAGGTAGATCATTATGTTTATTAATCTGTCATAACACATCTCCAAACACTGTAAATAAATCATCTTAAAATACCTTATAAAATTCAACCGAAAACCCGTCATCACCATATGATTTTCCATTTGGCATTTCCAACATAGCCCATTTTAATTTCTAAATCAGTAAAAGGAGTCTCCAGCTCCAATATGTCTTCTTCTCCTAGTAACGGTAATTTCAACACCGATAAAAAGGAGTCATTTGATCCGCTCTCCTGTTTTTCCTCAGAAGTATATAATTTCTTATAAAATGAATGAAACTCATCATTAATCTCACGAGGTTTGTAAGTAACAGTCGAATTTTGTCTGACTGCATTAATAACCCTTGATACCTATTGGATTGTACCTGTTGTTTACATTCAGAAAAGGAAGCTTCAAATTTTTTAAGTTTTCCCAATTTTCTTTAGTTTCTGCCTTAACCACAGTTAGGTCTGAATGTATATCAGTATTCTTTTGAACCAGCTGGTTCAATTGACCAGTAATAATATCCAAATAAGAAGCAATACCTTCAAACATCATATAAACAGGCTGAGGTGGAGTTTGAAATGCAGGATCCAATTCCATAAGTTAGTTGTAACTCACTTTCTTCCAGTTCTTCTTCCATTTCCTGTACAGTGGTAGAGTAAGGTAAGTCCTCTTCTAGTTGTTCTTCAAGAGGCAGCATTCTAGTCATTTTGCTGCGAGTTTGGACACCCAACGACGACCCCCAACTTCCTCAGGGGGTAATCGTTGCTGTCCCCTGCAGACCATTTTTTTCATAAAATTACGGAGTTCTCCGTAATTAACGATGCTACCCAAGCCCGCAGTCACTATAGACTGCGTGTCTACCGACACAGTCCTCTTCCTCCGTGCTTCCTTCTCTTCCAACAGGGGTGTTCTTTGTAACAAGCCTCCAGGTTCATGCCCAACTTCTCGGGAGCATGCTCCTTCCTCCACAGAATGGGTTGAACCAGTGCTATCTTGAAACTGGTGAGTAGCTGTTACCTTAACTTTTGACCCCACCAGCGATCATTGAAGCTTGGAGATCACTGAAAATGGATCCGAGGTTGTTTCAAGTCATTTAGGCCCCAATTCCTTTGCACTTCAAAACTGTATTTTATTTTGTAACTGAGACTTAGTTTTTTTTACATTAGCAGCCATAATGGCTCACCAAAATATCAAACTGAAAATTAAAGTTTTAAAATTAAAAATAAAGGGTTAAAAAACGAGTACTTAAAAGTCTGACCAGAGAGGGCAGGGATTACACATCTAGTCTCTACGCCATCTTGCCACACCCCCCCCCCCTAGACTCAATTTTTGCCTTGTTTGGGTACCCCAGCTATATACATAGCGACCGGGGCTCAGCCTTTATGAATGATGAGCTATTTCAATACCTGCTGGTGAGGGGCATTGCATCCAGCAGGACTACCAGCTACAACTGCCGGGGGAGCGGGCAGGTCGAAAAGGAGAACGCACAGTCTGGAAAGCTGTCAAACTGGCCCTAAACTCAAAAGGCCTTTCAGACTCTCATTGGCAGGAATTCCTCCCCATGGCGCTCCATTCCATCTGATCGCTACCATATACCATGACCAACATTACTCCTCACGAGCTCCTATTCATTTTTGAAAGAAGGTCGGCATCGGTAACTACACTCTCAATCTAGCTCACCTCTCCTGATCTAGTCCTTCTCAGGGAGCACATGAGGGGAAGCAAAACCAACCCCCCCGTAGAAAGGGTGAAACTGCTCCATGCCAGTCCCATGTACGCCTATGTGGAGCACCCAGATGGCCAGGGAGGACACTGTCTTCATCAGGGACCTGGCACCCACCAGAACAGAGGGTCAGTTGCCTCAAGTGTCCTACGAGTCACAGAGCTCATTCTCGCCACCCCCCAATCGGGGCTTCAGGCGATCCAGTTTAGGAGGAAAGTGCATCTCCTTCATCTTTGAGCCAGAGACCTAGCCCTCTACTCCTCCCTCACAAGGGGACCAGGAGATCAAAGGAGTCCAAGGCCCCCCGGTGCTAAAGATGACCACCAGGATCTCCAGACCCTTGGACCACTTAAATCTGTAAATTTGTAAATAACTTTTTCAACCATTTTTTTCTGAATCCATGTACTCTGTCTTCAATCACAGACCCTAAATTCTACAGGAAGGGATGAATGCAGCGAACTGGGATTCACTGGTAGTGTGTTGTACTTATGGATGGCTCTGGCTCCTGGCTCCACCCCCATCTGCTCACTTATGTCCCAGGTTTCCTGCCTAAACCCAGAATCCTTCTGAAGACTACTGTGAGACCCTACTCTTAGTTATAAGCTAATAAAAGCATCTGTTCTCCCTCCAGTCATGAGAGGTTTTATTCACACCACACCTATACAGATTAAAGAGGGGGAAGCGTTTGCTGTCTTAAAGCAAATAAGGCTGGATAAATCCCCAGGACCTGACAAAATATTCCCTCGGACCTTGAGAGAGGCTAGTGTAGAAATTGCAGGGGTTTTGGCAGAAATATTTAAAATGTCCTTAGGCATGGGTGTGGTACCGGAGGATTGGAGGGAGCTCACATTGCTCCATTATTCTAATAAAGGTTCCAAAATAACTCTGGAAATTATAGGCCTATGAGCCTAACATCAGCAGTAGGTAAATTATTGGAAAGTGTTCTAAGAGGTCAGATATACAATTATTTGGATAACCAGGAACAGATTAGGGATAGTCAACATGTCTTTCTGCATGGTAAGTCATGTTTAACCAATCTTATAAAGTTTTTTGTGAAGGTTAGCTGGAAAGTTGACCAAGGAAAGGCTGTGAATGTTGTCTATATGGACTTTAGTCAGGCCTTTAACAAGGACCCACATGGGAGGCTAGTCAAGAAGGTTCAGATGCTAGGTATTCATGGTGAAGTAGAGAACTAGATTCAACACTAGCTGGGCGGGAGAAGCCAGAGAGAAGTGGCAGATGATTGTTTCTCAGACTGGAGGCCGTGACTAGTGGTGTGCCTCAGGGATCAGTGCTGGGACCATTGTTGTTTGTTGACTATATCAATGATCTGGATGAAAATGTGGTAAATTGGATCAGCAAGTTTGCATATGACAATAAGATTGGAGGTGCTCTGGACAGCGAATAAGGTTTTTAAAGCTGGATTTGGACCAGCTGGAAAAATGGGCTGAAAAATGGCAGATGGGATTTAATGCAGACAAGGGTGAAGTGATACATTTTGGAAGGACAAACCAAGAAAGGACATACATGGTAAATGGTAGGGCACTGAGGAGTGTGGTGAAACAGAGGGATCTGGGAATACAGATGCATAATTCCCTGAAAGTGGGGTCACAGGTGAAAAGGGTTGTAAAGAGAACTTTTTTGCATATTGGCCTCATAAATCAAAGTATTAAATGCAGGAGTTGGAATGTTATGGTAAAATTGTACAAGGCATTGTTGAGGCCAAATTTGGAGTCTTGTGTGGAATTTTGGTCACCTAACTACAGGAAATATATCAGTAAGACTGAAAGAGTGCAGAGAGGATTTACTAGGATGTTGCCCAGATTTCAGGAACTGAATTACAGGGAAAGGTTAAAAAGGTTAGGTTTTTATTCCCTGGAGCATAAAAGAATGAGGGGAGATTTGATAGAGGCATTTAAAATGATGAGGGGGATAGATAGATTAAATGTAGATAGGCTTTTTTCCACTGAGGGTAGGTGAGATACAAACCAGAGGCTACAGGTTAAGGGTGAAAGGGGAAAAGTTTAGGGGGAATATAAGGGGGCATTCTTAACACAGAGGGTCATGGGAGTGTGGAATGAGGTGCCTGCTGAAGTGGTGAATGCGGGCTCAAATTTAACATTTAAGTAGAAGTTGGACAGGGACATGGAGGGCTATGGACAGGGTGCAGGTCAGTGGAACTAGTAGTAAAAAAAAATGGTTATATGTGGATTATGGAGGAATATTTGGCTTCCCAGTCTGGAACATTGTGGATTGTGAATGGTTGTGTGTCCTTATCTTGTGTGTCCTTATCTTGTGTGTCCTTATATTGTGTAACTTATCTGGAAGTTGCATCACCTGCCAATCAAGGTTGGACTCCGGCTACCCATTAGTGCACACCTTGCCTTTGGCTCCTTTAAATTACTTAGGGTCATCATTGGCCAGATGCCCAGCTCAGAACTGTATAAAACATCGATGCATAGCACATTTCTTTCTCTCTTCCTTGTGGTCCAAGCCCCACACATCGCCACATGCCAGGTCACTACTATGGATATTGGAGCAAGAGCCATGGGTAAGGTGTGCTCCACACTTGAGCTGAGCAGTATTACTGCAATACATCAGTACTTGCAGAGAACTGCACCCCCCAGTGGTAAGAGGAACCAGGAGTGTGTTTGAAAGTCCTTATCTGTAGAGTGTATACACGTGCGTGAGTGTGTAGAGTATAGACAGCCAATGGTATCAGTGTCCAATCTGGGTCTGATGTGAATGTCTACATAGTTGTTTAGTAGTAGAGTAATTAAGTATTGTTTGATGATCTCCCCTGTTTGTCTCCTGTGGTCAATAAAGTAACATTTGCTTGTAACATTTGTGTCCAGACTTTTCTCTCTGTGAACCCACTGAACTTGATACTCTTCCAAATATAAGAGGGACAAACTAGAAGGGCCAAAAGACCTGCTTCTGTGCTGTAATGTTCTGTGTTCTATGGTTCTAAAATTGGGGGAGGGGGGGGGTCAACTTTTACATCGTATTGACTATTACACGTGTATATATATCGGTACCTAAAATTATGAGAGGCCAAAACAGGGGGAATCGCAATGTTCTATTTCCTGAGAAGGAAAACAATCAGCAGTCATTTATTTAAGTTAATTGGTAGAAGGATCACAGGGCAGCCAAGGGCATTTCTCCCATAGAATGTGTACTTAACAATAGCATTTATTGTCTTTGGAAAGATTCCATAATACAGAAATGTCTCGTCAATGTCTCAATAGCTGTGATAAATTCTGTCACATTTGTGGCGAGTATACGCTTAAGGTTCAAAGATGCAACATGACTGCACCTATTAAAAAACCTATGAGCTCTACTTTGGTTGTAAAATTGGTGACCAAGACAAACCCTGGGCTCCTCACATTTGTTATGCAACATGTGCAGTCAATATGAGAGCTTGGCTCACAGATAGAGGAGGTTTGGAGCTCACAGTCAATAAGCACCTTGATGGTTTTCCGTTTGCTTGAGATTGCAGATTGCATGATTGGTGAACTGTCTGCAGTGCCAATTTTAAACTTCCGTATTTTTTAACTATTTATTTTCCCCAATTTTTTTTACCAGTCATTTGAATTCTGGATAATGGGATTTTATTGTACGGGGACAATTATTTTTCTTTTTGCAATGTCTCAGCTCTTTCTTTATTCTGCTCTGTAATTCTTTCGATGATTGCATTCATAAGTCTTACATTTACTTTTCCATTCACTTTCTTCTTATCTGGTAGCAGATATTCGTGTATGCTTTATTTTATTATATGTATTTGTAAAGTAAAACTTCAGTTATTATTGAATCTGACATTTAACATGCATTAAACTTCTAAAATATAAAACCCAAACTGGAAATAGGAGTTGGGTGAGGAAACATTCAAAGCTGGAACTTAATCACCTTTGGAATAGCTATTATACCTGGATTTGCTTGCTCTGTGGAGCAGAGAGAGAGAGAAGATGCAGATCTCAGTTCATAAGGGATATACTGTTTACAGAAGCTGTCATCAACCCATCGAATAAGAACAAGATGCAAAGGAACCTGAAAGTGGTACATAATATTCAGGTGCTCTGTGGTCTATGCTTTATGTTTCATGACTAGGTTGGTGGTTGTTCACTAACTCTCACTAGAGGGGAAATAATCCCAAAACATCCAAAGGTACAAAAATTAACAAAAAATTTTTGAAAGCCTTATGGAATATTTACATTTATCTCAAAGGGCTAGAATGCAATTGGGTAGATGACATTGCAGTGAACTGGAATTCACTGTCTGTGTGTTGTTCAGATGGCTGGCTCCTCCCTTGGCTCCACCCTCACCTATCCCAATATATACCCTGGTTTTCCTGCCTTACCTCAGATTCACCTGAGGACTATTTTATCTATTATTGTAAGCTATTAAAAGTGTGTTTGTCTCTGAGTCCAATCAGTCTTGTTACAATTTTAATAGCTTACCTTTGAAGCAGGATGGAAGCCCTGTTGAAGCCAGGCGTGTTCCAGGTCAGCCCTCTGTCTCCAAAACCCCGGAAGATTTCACCTACTGGCTGGAGTGATTCCAGTCCTACCTGACGGCCATGTAAGACATCTTCAACTCCGATGGTCTCCTGAGATCTGCACTTCTCTCTCGATTCGGCCCCAAGGGGTTCACTGTCATCAGAGACTAGGCTACATATGAGTTAGCCATAGAAGACTTGAAGGCCTGCTACATGAGGCTCCAGAACAACGTGCTGGTGAGACGCCAGCAGCTTCCGAGTGCATCGCTGGACGATTATGTTTTTGAATTGTGGGCCCTGACCTGAAAATGCAACTGAAGTGGCCATGTCTTGGGTGAAAGAGGAGGAACAAATCTGGGACACCCTCATGGCAGAGTGAGGTTCAGGTACATGAGGCAGCGACTGCTAGAATTGGGGAAGAAAGACTTGGCCAGCACCCTAGATCTGCCAGAAACACCCGAACAGGCCCAACAGTCTTACCGATAAATCAGAGAGACTGGGCGCAGACTGGGAGATCACTTCGCTGACCATCTCGGATCTGTCTGCCGCAATAGCGTGGATCTCCCAGTGGCCACCCATTTGAAATCCCGATCGAATTCCCATGCAAACATGCCTGTCCGTGGTCTAATGTACTGCCAGAATGAGACCACCTGCAAGTTGCAGGAACAACACCTCACCTTCTGACTGGGCAGTCTCTAACGGAATGGCATGAATACTGACTTCTCTGGCTTCCCCTCACTACTTCCCCCAGCTCTACCTCTTTCCCTTTTCTTTGACTTACAGGCATAATACATTCTCACCTCTCCCCTTATCATATCCAATTGACACATTTGTTGGTCTGGATTGCTCCCCCCAGCCAGCATTGTCAGTATTCGAGATTTTCCACTTTTTGCGTATCCTGCTCATTCCTTGATGAAGGGCTCAGGCCCAAAACAGCAGTAATATACTGTAACTATGTCTCCAATTGACATTGAAAGACAGGCTGAGTTCCTCCAGTATTTCGGTGTGTTTTTTACTACAGTCACAGCGTCTGCAGACTTTCACGTCTCACTCATGATGTAATTGAATACCAGATTAGTTTCAAAGGGTTGATTGGCCTCCATCAGTTCAGAGTCAGCTCAGGAGGCTGAACTATTTTCTTTAGTTGCTACATGTCGAGGGAGACTCTGGACTAAATAATCTACTCCTGCTTTTAGATCCTAGGTACTTGCATGCCAATTTAATGTTATATTTCCCTTTTCCAATTGCCACTCATTGGACCATATTATTATTTAATTGTGAATAATCTTATGTTAGCTTTAGCCTGTATTTACGGCAACATTCAGCACTTCAAAGGATATTGGGCAGGGTATCACAGTATTAAATCCGTAAGCAGATTATTGCAAGTGGAGTAATCACCAGCCCTTGGGCACACACCTCTCTCTTGCAGGCCAGCAAATCAAACAGTGTACAGCTGCTTGATCATAGACCACAAAATCCTCTTACAAAAATCATGCTGTTAGGCCTTTGAGAAATATAGCGATACTAAATCTCTGCAACCCTTACAACTATCCACAGTATCAGGCCTGACAAAACTCAGCTCCCACCTAATGGCTCATAACCAACAGATAGGATGCTGTGGAGTTCAGTAAATCTGCTGGTGAACATTTCTCTGCATCTGGTGTTTACAAGCTTCCCCAGTGTGGTTTTATTTTGCTGACTGTTTGCAAGTGTAATGCATTTTGGAATGAACTGCCTGAAAATTGAAAAGTCGCTGAATGTGGAAAATTGTGGGAATTAGCCTCTGAATAGGGCACATACTTGGAGCTGTGGGTGAGTTTACATGCAGAGGAATTGAAAAATCAGTGTTTACTGGATGAATTATGGTCCTGTTCATATTTAACTAATGATGTGTGGGCTTTGTAAAATCTAAAGGGATGATTTGAGCTTCCTCCAACAAACCAAGATAAAGTAGGACTGAAACTGAGGATTAATTTACTGCCCACTTCCCACTCTATCAACATGCTTCCCAACCCTTTGGCAGAGTTGCCTAGGTGCCTGCCTGAAGTAGTCAGGGATCCTTAATCCTTTCAATTCTTTTGCTATCTCCAGCATCCTGCTATAATTTAACCATCGGCTCAGAGCAGTGTTCTCTCCTCATACAAAATTTCGAAATGTGGCAGAGTGGATACTTTTGAAATGATTTTTGATAAACTTGGAAGAACAGCAGTGCCTTTTCTGGCCCCTAAAAAATAAATCATCTCACTACTGGCTGGTACTAATCCCCATACATTGTCCACCATTCTCCCCTACTGGGCTGCTCAACATTCCCACAATCATTCCTTAGAGACAGATAAGGAAGGACCATAAGTCAGGGAGTCACGGTAGATGCCCATTCTTGGTGATATGACAAAGACCCTCACTGTGGGCCTCAGAGGTGGTATCTCCTCCTAGAAATAACAGTTGATCACTGGGGTGGTCCCAGCCCATCTAATCACTTGTTAAAAATCCACCCTTAGCAACTGCTTGACCCTGTAATATAATAACATTCAATTGAATGTGGTGATATGCTACAAAATCTGTAGATCTCAATTTAATCCACAAAGTGAAGCTTTGGGGAAATTTTGTTGCTTTATATTTCATTGAAAGGCACAGCATAATATGGTACAAGTGAGGAGGCAATTCATCATTTTAATCGATGGACTACAATATTAAAGGAATATCAGACTCAGGTTTAGATTAGGCTCTAACTCACCTGTTCAATTGGTTGAAATCAATGCTTTTCAACTTCTTCCCATTGGTCATTCTTTTGTTCCCTATTGGCCTTTCCCATGAAAAACCACTCTCCTGGGACTCTAAAAGAATTCTGCCTACACATCTGTGCCAAACCTCCTCTTGACCCAACTAATGGGATATGTATAAGCATCCTCTGTTGGTTTGCCCTTGAGATTTCACTCTGCAGAAAGCTGAACCAAATGTCCAGATTGATGGCCAAATGCTCAGACATTTGCTGCCAGCACTAGAATCATTGAGAAGTGCATGAGAGGCATACATGGTGCAAGCAAATAAGATATTGTACTTGTCGGGACTTCACCCAAAAATCTGATGCAAAATAATTGAAGCAGCATTGACTTTGTCCTGAACAGAATATTTTATTCATTTTCTGGGTCAGCTAAAAGAACACAAATAAAACCTCTAATGCATAGATTCTCAAGGTGGGGTGGCATTTGGGAATATTTTAGTGGAGCGTAGGAATATTTTGGGAATTAAAAAGTTGGTTTGAAAAAATAAACTCGTTATGTTGGGGTGAAAGATGTGACTTGGTAACACTGTCAGTACAACACAATTGTGGTAACTTCCAAGTAAAACCACTTCGTTCTTTTTATTTTCATAATGTGTCTTTGCTCGACCGATGTTTCTGTTGTTTCTCCATTGTTTCTCTTATTTTAACTGTTGTTCTCCTTGGTTAACTTTATAATTATATTTTATCTAACTGGTCTTATTATCATCCATTCCAAATTATTTCATTGGCGATGAGGATTCCAAATTATCTCAACAATCATGTCTTCGTCCATACCCTTTTACTTTTTCAGTTCAGTAGTGAGTGAGACCTGTATCTGTATGTACCTTTGTGGACTAGCATACTGATAGGTGGTGGGGGGTGGAGTGGTTGAGAGGGGGTCCACCCCAGGTCCTGCCTGAGGGGGATGCCAAAATCGGGAAAAAAAAGAGACACCAGAAAGTAAAGCACAAAACTGCTGCAGTTTTGGTGCAGTTTTCTCTGCGAGAAAAAAATGTCAGAAACTGTGCTAGTTATTTAAAAAAATTTTTTTAGGGTCTGTATTCTTCCTTTGATTAGATCATGCTTTTATTACATTTTTTAATCCTAAAACATAATAAAATATTGATTAATCTGTTTCAGGGAGCTCGTGCTGTCGTATTAATCTGGTTCTGGGAGCTCATGCTATTGTATATTCAAAATGAGCAGACCAAGCAAGAGAAAGGTTCATTAATATTCAGTGGAATTCTTGAAGTTTGGGTTTGTACCTGCTGTACACAACAAATGTGCACCTTTTTGCCTACAGGTATTATGCCCACAGACTTTGACAAATAAATCAATGAGACCAGGGTGTCTTGAACCTCATTTGAGTCAATTTGAAATTTGAATATTTTAAATCACTGAAAGAGAAGTTTGAAAATAAATCAAAAATCACTTCATTGTTTGCTACAGCCCTGAATTGTACCATTGAAGCTAGGTATGAAATTTCTCTGCTGATAGGAAAACATGGGATGAATCATACGATTGGGGAGGAACTGAAACATCAGTTTAGGCAGTTTTGTGTCGATAAAAATGCAGAACGTGAGATTATTGCTTCACACTGAAGTAAGGTGGTTGTCAAAGGGAAACTGCTTCATAGGGTTTGTGGAACTGCTTGATCTCCTCAGCAAGTTTTTGAAGGACAAACCTGAAATGAAGCTCTTGCTAGCAACAGATGGAAAAGCTTGATGGGCATTTTTGAAAAACTAAGTGCAACTCCAAGTACCAAATATGACGCGCGTTGATGCAAAAACAAAGATATTTGAATTCATGACGCTTCTAGAATTATGCCAAAGGAATATTTCTGCAAGAAATTTTAGTCAATTCTATTCGTTGAATAAGTGTGAGGTAACTAATGCTGCTACAAACGTCATTGTTGACCATTTGAAAATGTTGGTTACCAACTTCAATGATAAATCTTGTGATTTAAAGGCAATGGATTTTCCCTCTTGGTTAACTCAGCCATTGCTGGTGGACTTATCGGAAGTTCCAGGGCAATACTAAGAGGAGTTATCTGAGTAACAACATAATGAATCTGTGGAAACTCTGTTCAAAATGAAAGGAACCATGATGTGGTTGTCTTATTTAGTAGAATGTGGCTTCTGTGCTGTTAGTGATTTGCTACAAGCATAGAAACATAGAAACATAGAAGATAGGAGCAGGAGTAGGTCATTCAACCCTTCGAGCCTGCTCCGCCGTTCAACGAAGTCATGGCTGATCTTAAAGTTCAGTACCCCGTCCCCGCCTTCTCTCCGTAACCTGTAATACCCTTATACTGAAGAAATAGATCTAATTCCCTCTTAAATATATTTAATGAACCTGCCTCTACTGCCCTCTGTGGCAATGAATTCCACAGAATCACCACCCTCTGGGTCAAGAAATTCCTCCTCATCTCGGTCCTAAATGGTTTGCCTATTATCCTCAAACCATGGCCCCGGGTTCTGGATTTTCCCATCATTGGAAACATCCCATCTGCATCCATTCTGTCCAGTCCTGCCAGAATTTTATAGGTCTCTATGAGATCCCCTCTCAATCTTCTAAACTCCAGCGAGTACAATCCCAATTTGCGCAATCTTTCCTCATAAGTCATTCCTGCCATTCCAGGTATCAGCCTGGTGAATCGCCTCTGCACTCCCTCCATTGCAAGAACATCCTTCCTTAGATAAGGTGACCAAAACTGCACACAATACTCCAGGTGGGGTCTCACCAAGGCCCTGTACAGCTGCAGTAAGGTATCCTTGTTCCTATACTCAAACCCTCTTGATATGAAGGCCAACATACCATTTGCCTTTTTAACCGCCTGCTGTACCTGCATGCTCGCCTTCAGAGACTGGTATACAAGTACCCCTAGGTCTCTCTGCACTTCCCCATCTCTTAATCTATTCCCATTCAAATAGTAATCTGCCCTCCGGTTTGTAGTACCAAAGTGGATAACCTCACATTTATCCACATTGTAGTGCATTTGGCATGTATCTGCCCAGTCCCTCAATTTATCCAAATCACACTGGAACTTCGTGATCCCCTCCTCCGTGCACACAACCCCTCCTAGCTTAGTGTCATCTGCAAATTTGGAGATATTGCATCCAATCCCCTCATCCAAATCATTAATGTAAATTGTGAACAGCTGGGGTCCCAGTACAGATCCCTGTGGAACCCCACTGGTCACAGCCTGCCACTCAGAAAATGAGCCATTTATCCCAACTCTCTGTCTTCTACCTGCCAGCCAGTTCTCAATCCACATCAATACTTTGCCCCCAATCCCATGAGCGTTGATTTTGGAAGCCAGTCGTTTATGCGGGACCTTATCAAAGGCCTTTTGGAAGTCCAGGTACACCATATCCACTGGCTCTCCCCCATCTATTTTACCTGTCACCATCTCAAAGAATTCCAATAGATTTGTCAAGCATGATTTACCTTTTGCAAATCCATGTTGACTCCGTCCAATCCCTTCTCTGCTAGTCATATGCTCCGCTGTTACATCCTTAATAATGGATTCCATCATTTTGCCCACTACTGATGTAAGGCTCACCGGCCTATAATTCCACGCTTTTTATCTACCCCCCTTTTTAAATAGTGGGGTAACATTAGCTACCCTCCAATCCATGGGTACTGATCCTGAGTCTATCAAGTTCTGGAAAATAATCCTTAAAGCATCTGCTATCTGAATGTCCACTTCCTTAAGTACCCTGGGATGTAGATTATCAGGCCCTTGGGATTTATCTGCCTTCAATCCCATCAATTTCCCCAAGACCATGTCCTTAGAGATACTGATTTCTTTCAGTTCCTCCCTTGCATTAGTCTCTATGTTTCCCAACATCCTTGGGAGGTTATTTGTATCCTCTCTTGTAAAAACAGAACTAAAGTAAGAATTTAATTGGTCTGCCATTTCCTTATTCCCCATTATATATTCCCATGATTCCGTCTGCAAAGGACCTACTCTGGATTTCACCAATCTTTTCCTCTTGACATATTTATAAAAGCTTTTGCAGTCGGTTTTTATATTTGCCGCAAGCTTACTTTCGTAATTTATTTTTGCTCTCTTGATTAATGCCTTTGTCCTCCTTTGCAGCATCTTGAACTGCTCCCAGTCTTCGGTTGTGGTACTTTTTTTGGCCAATTGATATGCTCTCTCTTTGGACCTAATGCTGTCTCTAATTTCCCTTGTTATCCACGGTTGAGTCACCTTTTTTGGTTTATTTTTATGCCAAACCGGTATAAACGATTTTTGCAATTTCTCCACTAGATCTGTGAATGCTTTCCATTGTGTATCCACAGTCAACTCCCCCATAAACACCACCCAATCAATCTTACTCAACTCCCGTCTCATACCATCATAATTCCCTTTATTTAAATTCAGGACCTTAGTCTCGGTTTTAATTTCTTCATTCTCCATGTCGAGTGAGAATTCGATCATAATGTGATCGCTCCTACCCAAAGGGCCTCGTACAACAAGATTGTTGATTAGCCCCTTATAATTCCATAATACCCAATCTAAAATGGCCTGCTCCCGAGTTGGTTCCTCGACATATTGGTCTAGATAACCGTCCCGTAAACATTCAAGGAATTCCTCCTCCTCAGTATTTTTACTAATTTGGCTAGTCCAATCTATATGCAAATTATAGTCTTCCATGATGACAGCTGTTCCCTTATTGCACGCTTTTCTAATTTTTCTTTTAAAGCTAAGAGAAACAGACTAGAAATTTAAAAAAACATGGAGATTTAAGATTGAAACTAACAAAATTAGTCCCTCAAATCAAAAAAAAATCTACAGCCAGCATCAGGGACAAGGTTCTCACTGAAGTGACAACAATTGTTAAATGTTCTTTTGAGATGGTTGATATATTGAAATAGTAGATGAATATGAAATATGTGGTCCAGTGAATTGAAATACCCTTGCAGTAAATGATTTAATTAAAACTTCTTTTGAATATATAACATTTTTCTGCTAATGGTTGGGTGTACATTTTTTTGAAAAATTAAAGTGGGCCCTAGGGCAAAAAAGGTTGAGAACCACTGCTTTAGAGTCTAAAACAGTACAGGCATTACAGTATAGGAACAAGCCTTTCAGCCCATGATATATGCACCAACTGTTCTGCCATTCTAAGGTGATCCCATCTGCCTGGACATTGTCTGTATCCCTTTATTCCTTGTCTGCTCACGTCTCTGTCTAAATGTCTCTCGAACATTGCTTTGTACTTGTTTCTTTCATTTTCCCTGGTAATGGTTCCAGGCACCAACTACCCTCTGTATGAATGAAACTGGCTTGCAAACCTGCTTTAAAATTTCTCCATTGCAACTTGATACTATGCACTCTTATTTCCATCCTTGAAAAAGACTCTGACTACCTACCATTCATGCATCTCATAATTTTATATATCTTTATCAAGTCATCCCTCACCTTCTGACAATCCAAATTTATCCAACCTCTCCTTTCCGGCCAATACTTTCCAATCTAAGCAACATCATGGAGAACCTCTTCTGCACCCTCGCTGAAGCCTCCACTTCCTTTCCACAGCGTAGTGACCAAAAATGCAAACAATACTTCAAATGGCCAAATGGAAGTTCTAAACAGAGACGGGAATTTCCTATATGTCAACCTGCAAGTCTGGAGATTCAAAAACAAATTAAAGTCCAAAAGCAGGGTGCTGCAATTGTTTGTAGAGACAACAATTTTATGCACATCTTTGGGTATCTTTTTACTTCTGGAGAAATTTAATGGCTGACATTAATTGGAGTGTGGCATGATGACATGAGTGGGAGATGTGAAGATACACCTCTCCCAAGAGAACTAATTAATAACTGAGTTTAAACATTTTTTTTGAATTTTAAAAGTTTAACAAAGCTTTAGGAACTTGCCTGCAAAGTTTTCACTATGGTTTCAAGGAAGGGGAAGTCTCAGATAAGCAAGAAAACAGTTGGAAAAGAAGTCAGAAAATCAGAAGAAGTTGGGCCTACTTTGATGTTGGAGCCTCAGGCTCAAGTTCCTTCTCCTCCTGCTCGATCGACCCGAGCTGCAGTGGCCCACATGCAAGTGACACCAGTGCCATCCCTCCGGGGAGCCAGAGAAGATGGCACCAGAGTCCAGAAGAGAACCATCGATCTGCAGCTCCTTCAAGAACAATCGCGCCTGTGCAAAAGTTTGCACGTGCCCAGAACTGAACAAGCTGTTTCCCGATGGGGAACAGCTGAATTGACTAAAGCTGCTGTCAGCAGCGCTGCCCTGCAGGTTCAGCCTTCTGTGGAATTGAAGGCAGTGTTTGAAGCTCATCCAAGTGATTTAGAAGATCAACAAGAAGAAGACCAAGACAGAGAGGAGGAGGTAGAAGAAGCGAAAGAAGAGGAGTAGAACATGAAGATGAAGAAGTCCAACTGCTACAAGTTATTGAAGCCATGCAGGTTAAGATTCCTGAGGCTAGAAAACAAGGCAAGGGCGTACAAGAGCAAACTTGTATATTGAATATATTGCAATTAATGAGTAAGAAGGTTGATATGCTATTTGTATCTATAAGATGTGATGTTAATACACAATTTGAATATATTAAGGAGGAAATTAAAAAAATAAATAAAGTGGTTGTTAAAGTTAAAGTTCAAGTTCAGAAAATTGAAGAAAATATTCAAGATTATCGTGATGAAGTGGAACAATGTAAATATGCAGTTAATAAAATGGAAGAGATGGCAGAGGTCGACAGCATCGAGTCCACGCTGCTGAACATCCAGCTGCGCTGGATGGGTCACGTCTCCAGAATGGAGGACCATCGCCTTCCCAAGATCGTGTTATATGGCGAGCTCTCCACTGGCCACCGTGACAGAGGTGCACCAAAGAAAAGGTACAAGGACTGCCTAAAGAAATCTCTTGGTGCCTGCCACATTGACCACCGCCAGTGGGCTGATAACGCCTCAAACCGTGCATCTTGGCGCCTCACAGTTCGGCGGGCAGAAACCTCCTTTGAAGAAGACCGCAGAGCCCACCTCACTGACAAAAGGCAAAGGAGGAAAAACCCAACACCCAACCCCAACCAACCAATTTTCCCCTGCAGCCGCTGCAACCGTGTCTGCCTGTCCCGCATCGGACTTGTCAGCCACAAACGAGCCTGCAGCTGACGTGGACTTTTACCCCCTCCATAAATCTTCGTCCGCGAAGCCAAGCCAAAGAAGAAAGAAAATGGAAGACTCTTATGGCATGGGACATGCAGAGGAAAGAGCTTTTGCAAAAAAGTTGATGTACTGGAAAATCATAGCCATAGAAATAATGTGAAGATTGTTGGGTTGGTTGGAGATTTTGAAGGCTCTAATCCTATACAATATTTTTCAAAAATGGATCCCAGAAGTTCTGTGTCTTGAGAATTTCCCAAATGGGATTGAATTGGAAAGAGTATAATAGAATTGGATAGAGCTAATAGAAAGAAGCCATTACCAGGACAAGCGCCGCACTCAGTTCTGATTAGATGTTTACATTATCAGGATAAGGAGATGATATTGCGAGTGGCTGCCCAGAATGCCCGAAAATACTAGGGCCCATTAATCGTGGCTCAAAGAAGATTTTTTAAAATATGTTGATTTAAGTATGGTGATTGTGAAAAAAAAAGAGTTTTGTGAAAAAAAAATTATGTAGCGTGTGCGTTACAGTGAAGTGTGGAAAGAATGACACACACCCAAGAAGTCGGAGTCAAAGACTGATTTATTGCACTGGCAGCTCTGCTTATATTTTTTCCCTGCAACTGATGACAGGAGTGACATCACAGTAGCACCGGCCTCGGATTGGTTGGTGATCCCGCCATTGCTCAGTTTTTCCAGTTATGTCACCTAAGATGAAGGTTGCTGGCCCCCACAGGGTCTGCATGATCACCACGTTCATCAGCCATCTTGTGTACCAGGTCGTGTCCTGGAAAAGTTTTCTTTTCGACATCCAACTATACTTAAAGTATATTGGGGGGGAAATCAGGCACAATTTTTTTGCAAATGAGATGGAAGCTTTGGAGTTTGCAAATTCTCTTCCAAGTATTAAACAGGATCAACAAATGGAAGTACAGAACTTAGGCATTCAGCAAATTTCATCAGATCAACTTGAGGCGACAGAAGCTGGAGGAAAAGCAAGTATTGATACAGCAAAAGACTGATGAACTCAATGACAAATAAGTGAATAGAGAGCTTGAAGAAGTTGCCTATGCCTACAAATGAATTTATGTAACAAATGTTCTTTCGGTGGGGGCGGGGTGGTCAGGTTTTTCCTTCTCCTTCCATAACCATGTGCCACCTTGTGTTGAGGGCCACTTCCCATACAATAGAGGGAGGTAGTACTGGCCTCTTTCTGGCAGAAACTTTTCTTTTGGGGGGGGTTCTAGTTTTTTACTTTTTCTTCTTTCTCTCTTTCTTTTTTCTTTTTTCTATTTTCTTCTGTTTGATGGAGACATCAAGAGTGATTGATAGTCTTAATGTGCTAGAGTTCTAGTAGGAGAGGCAAGGGGAATTCTGAATTTTTGGAAGTAGTGAAATGTCTGCTAGTAAGATATTAAACTTTATAAGTTTTAATAGAAACAGGGTTAACAATCAGATTAAGAGAAAAAGGATGTTAGCAATATTGCTTTTTGTGCAAGAGACTAATTTAACAGAAAAGAACATCAATAAGTAAAAGGTGATTGGGTAGGTCAAGTGGTAGCCTCAACATTTAACTCTAAAGCAAGAGGAGTTGCAATATTGATTAAGAAGACATTACCTGTTAAAGTTCAAAGGGTGTTTACGGATCCTGTGGGGAAATTTGTTTCGATTCATTGTCAAATTTATTCTGAAATGAGGACACTTATAAGTATTTATACACCAAATGTAGATGATGAATGATTTATTTATTTATTTAACTGAAGCTCATTATAGGAGGGAATTTTAATTACTGTCTTGATCTGATGTTGGATAAATTGGCAAGATCAGTTGTAAGAGCAAAAGTGGCAAAGATGATTCTGAGTTCGATGAAAGACTTGAATTTGATAGATATTTGCCAAAGGTTAAATCTGAAAGAAAGGGACTATACTTTTTATTCATATAAGCATGATTCTGAGTCGAGAATAGATTTATTTTTAATACCAGTGCAATTGCAAGGAATAATTATACATGCAGAGTATTAGGCTAAAATTTCATCTGATCACTCATCACTTCTGATGATGTTTGGTCCCTGAGAAAGAAAAATCAGTTTATAGATGAAGATTCAATTCTACATTGCTGGATTTTTATGATTTTATAGGGAAACAGATTCAAGATTTTTTAGAAATAAATTCTAACTCAGTGAACAATAAATTTGTTATTTGGGATGCTTTGAAGGCATATTTATGAAGTTGGATAATAAGTTATACAGCAAAAGTTAAGAAAGATTATATGAAAGATGTTGATCAATTGGAAAAAGAAGTGGAAGGTTCAGAGAAGGATTTACAAATAAAGGCTCCTGATGAGAAAAGGAAGAAACTTATAATTAAAAAAAAAACATTACAATATGATTCAGACCTCTAGAACAGAAAAAATTAATTGAGAAAACTAAACAAAGGTATTATGAATTAGGGGAAAGGGCTCATAAAGATTTTGCCTGGCAATTGAAAATGGAACAAAGTTCCAGAACAATTAATGCTATTAAAAAGAATTCTAAGAAGAAATTAATGATTTTTATTTCAATTTATATAGATCTGAGCCTAGTTGTGGGGAGACTAAAATTGAGATTAAAAAAAAATCTCAAATAAGTTTACATATTTTGAATTATTGGGATCAAAAAGATTTAGATTCTCCCTTTAGAGCAAGTGAGTTCATTGCAGAGTGGTAACTCATTGGAGGATATTGGTTTCCAACCTGAATTTTTAAAGAAATTTAAGAACCTTTTAATACCCCTTTTATGGAGAGGTTAAAACAAGCAGCAGAATCCCCATTCTCCACTGGAATCTTTTTCAAATGCAATTATTTCAGTTATACCATAGAAAGATAGAGATCTGTTAAAACCTGCATCTTATAGACCAATATCATTATTGAATGCAAATTATAAAATTACTACTAAAATTTTAGCAAATAGAGTAGCTAAATATTTACAAATTTAATTCATATGGATCTAACAGGGTTTGCTAAAAAGTGAAAATCTGCTGATAATGTTGGAAATTTGATTAACTTCATTCAGTTAGCTCAGAAAAGGGGTGACTTAACTTGGTAATAGCTTTAGATGCAAAGAAGGCTTTTGATAGGTTGGAATTTTTTTGTTTAAGGTTATGGAAAAATTTGGTTTTGGACTGACATTTATAAATTGGGTTAAAAATATATATGAACATCCTTCTTCACAAGTGGTGACTAATGGGCAAATTTCTACTTCTTTTCAATTAAATAGATCGAGTAAACAGGGAGGCCCTTTATCACCAGCTCTGTTTATTTTGGCAATAGAGCCTTTAGCGGGGTTAATAAGACAAGATTTTAAGATTAAGTGTATAAAGGTTAACCAATAAGAATATAAAATTAAGTTGTTTGCTAACGATGTTCTGGTTTATTTGACATACCCTATGAATTCATTTTGTCAATTACATATAAGATGGCAGAATATGGTGAAGTATCTGGGTACTCATTTTAGATGGCCAGATGCAGGAATTAAATATTTAGGTATTAGGGTCGATAACAATTTGAATAAGTTATATATAAATTGTATTATTTTCCATTACTTAATAAAGTTAAAGAGGATTTGAATAAGTGGAATAACTTGCCCATAATGTTAGTAGGTAGAGTTATTGTATTAACAATATCTTTTAAAGTCAATTCCCATCTCAATTTCTCAAAAATTCTTTAAGGACTTAAGTATGAGTGTTAGGAAGATTTTTTTATGGAAAGGTAAATGGCGAGGGTTTCTTTGGAAAAATTAACTTGGAAATTTGAATTGGGAGCTTTTCAACTTCCCCACTTTAAGAATTATTATAAGGCAGCTCAATTCAGATTTATTAATGTATCGTTTGGTGTAAATAAAATTCCTGCTTGGATTAATAGAGAACTTAGTAAAATAGGAGAAATTAATATAAAGGATTTTATTTACAAGTGGAATTCAAAATTATTGGCAGGAAGTAGAGAGACACCTGTTTTGAAACATCTGATTGAATTATGGAATAAAATTGATTATGAAATAGGTGCAAAGGTTTAATTTCAGGAAAATGCCTTTATGTCAAAATGGACATTCGATTTCCTGTGGATAATCAATTTTTAGGGACTTAGATGTGAATGGGTATTGAGCAGTTAGAAGATTGTTTGGAAGCTGGAAGATATATAACATTTGAACGAATTAAGAATAAGTTTCATGTGTCAAATAATACTTTTATCTGTTATTGACAAGTTAAAGCTTTTTTGACTGATAAAATAGGTCCATTTGACATTACCTAGTCAGAGTGAATTGGAATTATTGATTGGTAATAGTAATGTAAATAAATTTATCTCTGTAATGTATAATTTACTTCAAAAGAAAGCCCCTAAAATAGGGGTACATAAGTCAAGATTAAAACGGAAAGTGGATTTAAGTAAACAAATAGATGAGAAAGATTAGATACAACTATGTAGAGATAATATGACAGAAATAATTAATGTGAGATATAGGTTAGTTCAATACAATTTTTTTCATTAGTTATATTTAGCTCCACAAACATTTTTTATAAATGAACCCTACATTATTGGATTTATAATTTAGATGTGGTCAAGAGAATAGATCATTTTTGCATTCTATTGGGAAATGTCCTGAAGTTAAACATTTTTGGTTTGAAGTTGGAAATTATTTGGAATGATTAACAGGGGTTAAGTTCCGCAGGATCCGAGCTATTTCTGTTGGGTAATATTAGGACTATAAGACCTAAATTGAAATTAACTATGTATCAAATTGAATTTGTACAAATTGCTTTAACAGTTTCTAGAAAGTGTATGGGTATTACTTGGAAATCAGAAACAGACGTAGGAATGGAGAAATGGCATGCTGAACTTCATAGCTGTATTCCACTTGAGAAGAGTACTTATAATTTACTAAATAAATATCAGATATTTGGGAAAATGTGGTGCCCATATTTGTAAAATATGGATATGTAAGTTTAACAGACTCTCTGAAGACCCCATCTCTTGGTAACTTCCAACATTATTATTATTAAGAGATTTATAATAAAAGTTTATTCCCTTGACATTCTCCAGTCTTTTTTTTCTATTCTCTTTTCTTTTTCTCCTTTTTTTGGGGGTGTGGGGGTTTTGGAGAGGAAGGGGTGAGTTGTATACTGCATATGATTTTTTTGAAGTATTTACTGTTGTGGTTTTAAAATTGTTAAATAAAATATTTTTAAAAACTACTGACATTTTGGTAGGATTTTCATTTACTCTTATTTTTCCAGCATAGAATTCCTCCAAGTGATCTCAATAACATCACATGCAAAATTCATCTCTTTCATGAATTTCAATCTTGTATCTGAACAACACTAGTCTTATTTATACATAAACCAATCATATTTAATTAACCCATTTCCATTGAACCTCAAAAGGAACCTCATACTTCATTAAGCCCTCGGTTCAATTATACCCCTCAAACTGGAACAGGAATGGAAGCATCCTCAACTCTGATGATGAAGGTATTATAAGATCACCCAGCACCATCTTTGTGCCATGAGGTTGCTCATAAGAATATGCATATATGGAGCAAGAGTGGGGCACCCTGAAAACCTGTATCATCCTTCAATTAGATCTCAGCTGAGCTGAATGTAACTTCAGATCCACATTATGTCTGTCCACAGCAACCCTTTGCACAAATGCTTACCAATTTTTGACCTTAAAAATATTCAACTATTCCATCATGGCTTTTATAAGAGAGTTTCAAACTTACAGAGAGCAAAGGATCATCACATCATAGTCTTAAATAGATGACCTGTAATTTTTTATTTAATACCGATGCCATTTTTATATTCTCCCAGAAGAAGATGCACGTTCCATGCATGCTATCAAAACCTCTCAGGTCTTTACATACTCCTGTATTTCAATTAAGTAATTTTTCACTTTTCTAAACTACATTTACAAACTGAGCCTGTCCAATGTTTCCTCAAAAGTCAAGCTACTTCTTCTGAGCATTGATCCACAAACCCTCTCCAACTATTTCCAAAGCATTGACATCCACCCTTAAATAAAGAGACCAATACTGCCCACAGTTTTTCAGATAAGGTCTGATCAATTCTCTGTGGAATTGGTGAAATCCAAGCTTGCCAAGGCTCCATTTAATCTGCCCCTCTGCAACCTGTTTTCTCAGTTTGCCAGTTCTGAAGTGACCTTGACCTGAAACACTGATTCTGTTTCTCTTTCTGCTGATTTTATCTATCCCATACTTTTCTATTTGTGTTTCTAGATTAAATGATCTACTCTGCTGTTTATCAATCTCATCTTAATCAATGCCTACAGATTATAAAAATCAAAGTCTCACTCTCTCCATCCATACGCATGATCCTCAACAATCTTCAACCCAATGGGATGGAGAATTTTGGAGAGAATGAAGGGATTTGAAAAAAGTGATACTGAGATAAAAGATCAGTCACAACCTTGTTGCATGGTGGAGCAGAAATGAGGGTCAAAATGGCCTACTCCTGTTATTTTTTCAATGTTCTTACATTCTTGTGATCTTTATGAACTTCATTGGTGCCTCATTTTTCTCTACACTTCTCCCACCTCATCTAAGTTCCATCCACATTCCATCTAATCCACAGTATAAAACAATCTCCAGTGTTTTTATTTTCCTCTTCTACGTTCCTCTTGGTCCTCCCCTTTAAAAACCTTCCATTAAATCTTTTTGTTGCTTCATGTCTCTCTAAAACCCTCTCTGTTTCTTTGATCAAATTTTCAGCTACTTCCCTTTATACTACACAAAGAGAAAAAAGTCTATTCTTACCTTGAAGGAATAGATTAAAGGCAATCTATTCCAACAGGTGGATAAATAGAATATCCTGTCTTAGCTCTTGTAGCACATAGGACATGACACCACATTAAGAGAGCCTTGTGAACACAAGTTATTACTAATGTCGAGAATCCCAGGAGATGAAACTGTTCCACTCTAATTGTGGAAAACTTCTAACTATATTTTTAAATGCATCCTATCCAATACTAGCTTTCAGCCCAATGATTTTTTAATGCCACTTCTTATTCAGTATCTCCCTCACTGATGTTTTTGTTGGTTTTAATGCATTGATTTTCCTTCTTTTCAGGGTTTGAACAAATCAAGCAGAAGGTGCCTTTAATGGATGTTTGTTGCATAAAGCTGTGGACAGCCTGCAGATCATTCCCAAAAGCTGATATGCAATCTCAAAAATCATCTAATTCTCTGCTCAGAGCTGGGTGAACAGAGATAGATGGGGATGCGACAGGAATGTTGTGAGCTGTAGATGATAACTAGTCAAAGGCAGATTTAAACAGATCCTAGCCAAAGCTGTTTTTGTAGTTCTTTGGAGATTTATAATAGGCCGTCCTTAGCCATGATCAGTGATCAGCGGATCAACACTATTGTTTAATATGATGTAACTGTTTGCCATGCAGGCTTTCCAAATTTGTGGGAGGATCGTGTGTGGTGGCTCTGTCATGTTTGCAAGATGTTTCCAACGTGGAAAACATCCACAATGCTGGCATGCCAACTTCTTTCAAGCAGAGCAAACCTGATGACTTTGGTGGTGGAATGCACTCTGTCAGCACCTTCACTGGCTTTCCCCAACCACCCACCTTCATATCAAGCAACGAAGCAACATAATGACCTTGATAATGTACACAGTGAAGAGGGAGCGCCCAAGAAATCACAAACCACAGAACTGTAATTTAAATTTTAATCATGCCTGTAAAGCAATGCTGTGATAACCATCTGTTTGATGACAATAGTGTCTATCCAGGCAGATTGTAAGCTACAAGAGAGATCCCAAGTCTTTAAATACATATGGCAGCATGTTACCATTCAAACTTACATTAGTTCAACCTTTGTGCTTTGCACTGAGACAATTTAAAGAACACACTGTTCCTCACACAGAGAAAGAACACAGAGTCAGAAGCAAAATTGAGCATTTGTCAACTTCTTAAAAGCTCTTGAAAATGTCAATGATCCCCCTCTTCATCCCTGGCTTCAACAAATTACACATAGGGGTCACTGTCAGTGAAAGTAAACTGTTCAGCAGGAGAAATTGGAGAGTTGTCACTCCTTTTGTATATGAATAGACAACTGGCTGGCAATATTTGGGAGAACAATGTTGTGTGGATTCAACGAGATATATTTTCCATTGCTATGCACCGTATCAAAAAAAAGACACAGACGAGAACTAGGGCCAACAATTTTGTTCCTATAGTTGGAAAAAAATTATGACATGGAGGGGATGAACAGTTGCTAATCAAGGAGAGTGTGGTGCACTTGCGACTAATGCTGTGAAAGTTAATTAAAAGAATTGCAAGTTGGATATCTTATGATATAAACCCTCACTGACTGATTTTCTGTATATGCTGTTTTATATATGTTTAATGGCCACCGAGACAGAGGTGCACCAAAGAAGAGGTACAAGGACTGCCTAAAGAAATCTCTTGGTGCCTGCCACATTGACCACCGCCAATGGGCTGATATCGCCTCAAACCGTGCATCTTGGCGCCTCACAGTTCGGCGGGCAGCAACCTCCTTTGAAGAAGACCACAGAGCCCGCCTCACTGACAAAAGACAAAGGAGGAAAAACCCAACACCCAACCCCAACCGACCAATTTTCCCTTGCAACCGCTGCAACCGTGTCTGCCTGTCCCGCATCGGACTTGTCAGCCACAAACGAGCCTGCAACTGACGTGGACATTACCACTCCATAAATCTTCGTCCGCGAAGCCAAGCCAAAGAATGGTAACAAAACTCCTGGCTGATACAATACATCCAAAGCCTGCATTGTGTTTGATGTTGCATTTTTGTATGGCCCTTTAACATAGCCACTTCGTTCTGGGATATTTGCAACTTTATTATTTATGCCTTCTGTGTAAAAGGCACAGACACAGAATTTTGTGTTGGGGGGGGTCATTCCAGTCCTACTTATTTTCCGGCAGCAGAGGTAGTAACAGCGCCAGATCACCGTCGGTGTAAAAGGGGTGGTCCGGCATTTTGGGACCTTTTTTTACCACTCACATAACACTTTAAGTTATCCCTTAATAATCACAGAGCACCTATAACATGGGAATTACTTAAGGTGGTATGTGAGTGGAAAGAAAAAGTTTAAAGTCCACTGCTATACATCAACACTTTACCACACACTTTTATAATTAGCGCGTGCATGTTTTATTAAATTTTACAAATTGTTTGTGTGTGTGTGTGTTTTATTCCTGCTATGATTTTCCCACACTCTTCTATTAATTGTGTGTGTTAATTGTTGTGTGTTAATAAAAGTAATGTTTGATAGCAAACCCTTGTGTCCAGACTTGTCTCTCTCAAACCTGACACTTTCTCTAACACAACAATGACCAGTACGGGGACCGACAGTGGGCCACTGGGAGAGTCTCCCAAAGGCCCACCAACAGTCCTCACACTAATCCCACCACCCCATTCCCCCGACAGCCCACCACCAGCCCCTAACGATAGATGGCAATGATGCTCGTGAACCACACTGCGACGATGGTCACAGTCGGCGCTACTCACCATTATTACCCTAATTTCAACTTCACATACAAGACCAAGGAAATATTTTTGAGCCATTTTTTGGGAAAAAGGTGGGTCTAATATGTGACACTAGACGCTGACGTCGTTGCTTCCAGGATGCTCGCTTCCTGTGTAAAAAGCTATATTGACCAGGCAGTATTCGGTTCAGTGTAAACTATCTAAGCCGGCATAATGCCAAGTTTTCTTTACAGCAATATTGCTGGATTTCTGTGTAAAAAGCATAGTAGTTAATACAATGCACCCAGCAGAGTGGGGTGTCCAGATGAAACAGAAATACAATGCACCCAGCAGAGTGGGGTGTCCAGATGAAACAGAAATACAATGCACCCAGCAGAGTGGGGTGTCCAGATGAAACAGAAATACAATGCACCCAGCAGAGTGGGGTGTCCAGATGAAACAGAAATACAATGCACCCAGCAGAGTGGGGTGTCCAGATGAAACAGAAATACAATGCACCCAGCAGAGTGGGGTGTCCAGATGAAACAGAAATACAATGCACCCAGCAGAGTGGGGTGTCCAGATGAAACAGAAATACAATGCACCCAGCAGAGTGGGGTGTCCAGATGAAACAGAAATACAATGCACCCAGCAGAGTGGGGTGTCCAGATGAAACAGAAATATACAATGCACCCAGCAGAGTGGGGTGTCCAGATGAAACAGAAATACAATGCACCCAGCAGAGTGGGGTGTCCAGATGAAACAGAAATACAATGCACCCAGCAGAGTGGGGTGTCCAGATGAAACAGAAATACAATGCACCCAGCAGAGTGGGGTGTCCAGATGAAACAGAAATACAATGCACCCAGCAGAGTGGGGTGTCCAGATGAAACAGAAATACAATGCACCCAGCAGAGTGGGGTGTCCAGATGAAACAGAAATACAATGCACCCAGCAGAGTGGGGTGTCCAGATGAAACAGAAATACAATGCACCCAGCAGAGTGGGGTGTCCAGATGAAACAGAAATACAATGCACCCAGCAGAGTGGGGTGTCCAGATGAAACAGAAATACAATGCACCCAGCAGAGTGGGGTGTCCAGATGAAACAGATATACAATGCACCCAGCAGAGTGGGGTGTCCAGATGAAACAGAAATATACAATGCACCCAGCAGAGTGGGGTGTCCAGATGAAACAGAAATACAATGCACCCAGCAGAGTGGGGTGTCCAGATGAAACAGAAATACAATGCACCCAGCAGAGTGGGGTGTCCAGATGAAACAGAAATACAATGCACCCAGCAGAGTGGGGTGTCCAGATGAAACAGAAATACAATGCACCCAGCAGAGTGGGGTGTCCAGATGAAACAGAAATACAATGCACCCAGCAGAGTGGGGTGTCCAGATGAAACAGAAATACAATGCACCCAGCAGAGTGGGGTGTCCAGATGAAACAGAAATACAATGCACCCAGCAGAGTGGGGTGTCCAGATGAAACAGAAATACAATGCACCCAGCAGAGTGGGGTGTCCAGATGAAACAGAAATACAATGCACCCAGCAGAGTGGGGTGTCCAGATGAAACAGAAATACAATGCACCCAGCAGAGTGGGGTGTCCAGATGAAACAGAAATACAATGCACCCAGCAGAGTGGGGTGTCCAGATGAAACAGAAATACAATGCACCCAGCAGAGTGGGGTGTCCAGATGAAACAGAAATACAATGCACCCAGCAGAGTGGGGTGTCCAGATGAAACGGAAATACAATGCACCCAGCAGAGTGGGGTGTCCAGATGAAACAGAAATATACAATGCACCCAGCAGAGTGGGGTGTCCAGATGAAACAGAAATATACAATGCACCCAGCAGAGTGGGGTGTCCAGATGAAACAGAAATACAATGCACCCAGCAGAGTGGGGTGTCCAGATGAAACAGAAATATACAATGCACCCAGCAGAGTGGGGTGTCCAGATGAAACAGAAATATACAATGCACCCAGCAGAGTGGGGTGTCTAGATGAAACAGAAATACAATGCACCCAGCAGAGTGGGGTGTCCAGATGAAACAGAAATACAATGCACCCAGCAGAGTGGGGTGTCTAGATGAAACAGAAATACAATGCACCCAGCAGAGTGGGGTGTCCAGATGAAACAGAAATATACAATGCACCCAGCAGAGTGGGGTGTCTAGATGAAACAGAAATACAATGCACCCAGCAGAGTGGGGTGTCCAGATGAAACAGAAATACAATGCACCCAGCAGAGTGGGGTGTCCAGATGAAACAGAAATACAATGCACCCAGCAGAGTGGGGTGTCCAGATGAAACAGAAATACAATGCACCCAGCAGAGTGGGGTGTCCAGATGAAACAGAAATACAATGCACCCAGCAGAGTGGGGTGTCCAGATGAAACAGAAATACAATGCACCCAGCAGAGTGGGGTGTCCAGATGAAACAGAAATACAATGCACCCAGCAGAGTGGGGTGTCCAGATGAAACAGAAATACAATGCACCCAGCAGAGTGGGGTGTCCAGATGAAACAGAAATACAATGCACCCAGCAGAGTGGGGGGTCCAGATGAAACAGAAATACAATGCACCCAGCAGAGTGGGGTGTCCAGATGAAACAGAAATACAATGCACCCAGCAGAGTGGGGTGTCCAGATGAAACAGAAATACAATGCACCCAGCAGAGTGGGGTGTCCAGATGAAACAGAAATACAATGCACCCAGCAGAGTGGGGTGTCCAGATGAAACAGAAATACAATGCACCCAGCAGAGTGGGGTGTCCAGATGAAACAGAAATACAATGCACCCAGCAGACTGGGGTGTCCAGATGAAACGGAAATACTATGCACCCAGCAGAGTGGGGTGTCCAGATGAAACAGAAATATACAATGCACCCAGCAGAGTGGGGTGTCCAGATGAAACAGAAATATACAATGCACCCAGCAGAGTGGGGTGTCCAGATGAAACAGAAATACAATGCACCCAGCAGAGTGGGGTGTCCAGATGAAACAGAAATATACAATGCACCCAGCAGAGTGGGGTGTCCAGATGAAACAGAAATACAATGCACCCAGCAGAGTGGGGTGTCCAGATGAAACAGAAATACAATGCACCCAGCAGAGTGGGGTGTCCAGATGAAACAGAAATACAATGCACCCAGCAGAGTGGGGTGTCCAGATGAAACAGAAATACAATGCACCCAGCAGAGTGGGGTGTCCAGATGAAACAGAAATACAATGCACCCAGCAGAGTGGGGTGTCCAGATGAAACAGAAATACAATGCACCCAGCAGAGTGGGGTGTCCAGATGAAACAGAAATACAATGCACCCAGCAGAGTGGGGTGTCCAGATGAAACAGAAATACAATGCACCCAGCAGAGTGGGGTGTCCAGATGAAACAGAAATACAATGCACCCAGCAGAGTGGGGTGTCCAGATGAAACAGAAATACAATGCACCCAGCAGAGTGGGGTGTCCAGATGAAACAGAAATACAATGCACCCAGCAGAGTGGGGTGTCCAGATGAAACAGAAATACAATGCACCCAGCAGAGTGGGGTGTCCAGATGAAACAGAAATACAATGCACCCAGCAGAGTGGGGTGTCCAGATGAAACGGAAATACAATGCACCCAGCAGAGTGGGGTGTCCAGATGAAACAGAAATATACAATGCACCCAGCAGAGTGGGGTGTCCAGATGAAACAGAAATATACAATGCACCCAGCAGAGTGGGGTGTCCAGATGAAACAGAAATACAATGCACCCAGCAGAGTGGGGTGTCCAGATGAAACAGAAATATACAATGCACCCAGCAGAGTGGGGTGTCCAGATGAAACAGAAATATACAATGCACCCAGCAGAGTGGGGTGTCTAGATGAAACAGAAATACAATGCACCCAGCAGAGTGGGGTGTCCAGATGAAACAGAAATACAATGCACCCAGCAGAGTGGGGTGTCTAGATGAAACAGAAATACAATGCACCCAGCAGAGTGGGGTGTCCAGATGAAACAGAAATATACAATGCACCCAGCAGAGTGGGGTGTCTAGATGAAACAGAAATACAATGCACCCAGCAGAGTGGGGTGTCCAGATGAAACAGAAATACAATGCACCCAGCAGAGTGGGGTGTCCAGATGAAACAGAAATACAATGCACCCAGCAGAGTGGGGTGTCCAGATGAAACAGAAATACAATGCACCCAGCAGAGTGGGGTGTCCAGATGAAACAGAAATACAATGCACCCAGCAGAGTGGGGTGTCCAGATGAAACAGAAATACAATGCACCCAGCAGAGTGGGGTGTCCAGATGAAACAGAAATACAATGCACCCAGCAGAGTGGGGTGTCCAGATGAAACAGAAATACAATGCACCCAGCAGAGTGGGGTGTCCAGATGAAACAGAAATACAATGCACCCAGCAGAGTGGGGGGTCCAGATGAAACAGAAATACAATGCACCCAGCAGAGTGGGGTGTCCAGATGAAACAGAAATACAATGCACCCAGCAGAGTGGGGTGTCCAGATGAAACAGAAATACAATGCACCCAGCAGAGTGGGGTGTCCAGATGAAACAGAAATACAATGCACCCAGCAGAGTGGGGTGTCCAGATGAAACAGAAATACAATGCACCCAGCAGAGTGGGGTGTCCAGATGAAACAGAAATACAATGCACCCAGCAGAGTGGGGTGTCCAGATGAAACGGAAATACTATGCACCCAGCAGAGTGGGGTGTCCAGATGAAACAGAAATATACAATGCACCCAGCAGAGTGGGGTGTCCAGATGAAACAGAAATATACAATGCACCCAGCAGAGTGGGGTGTCCAGATGAAACAGAAATACAATGCACCCAGCAGAGTGGGGTGTCCAGATGAAACAGAAATATACAATGCACCCAGCAGAGTGGGGTGTCCAGATGAAACAGAAATACAATGCACCCAGCAGAGTGGGGTGTCCAGATGAAACAGAAATACAATGCACCCAGCAGAGTGGGGTGTCCAGATGAAACAGAAATACAATGCACCCAGCAGAGTGGGGTGTCCAGATGAAACAGAAATACAATGCACCCAGCAGAGTGGGGTGTCCAGATGAAACAGAAATACAATGCACCCAGCAGAGTGGGGTGTCCAGATGAAACAGAAATACAATGCACCCAGCAGAGTGGGGTGTCCAGATGAAACAGAAATACAATGCACCCAGCAGAGTGGGGTGTCCAGATGAAACAGATATACAATGCACCCAGCAGAGTGGGGTGTCCAGATGAAACAGAAATATACAATGCACCCAGCAGAGTGGGGTGTCCAGATGAAACAGAAATACAATGCACCCAGCAGAGTGGGGTGTCCAGATGAAACAGAAATACAATGCACCCAGCAGAGTGGGGTGTCCAGATGAAACAGAAATACAATGCACCCAGCAGAGTGGGGTGTCCAGATGAAACAGAAATACAATGCACCCAGCAGAGTGGGGTGTCCAGATGAAACAGAAATACAATGCACCCAGCAGAGTGGGGTGTCCAGATGAAACTGAAATACAATGCACCCAGCAGAGTGGGGTGTCCAGATGAAACAGAAATACAATGCACCCAGCAGAGTGGGGTGTCCAGATGAAACAGAAATACAATGCACCCAGCAGAGTGGGGTGTCCAGATGAAACAGAAATACAATGCACCCAGCAGAGTGGGGTGTCCAGATGAAACAGAAATACAATGCACCCAGCAGAGTGGGGTGTCCAGATGAAACAGAAATACAATGCACCCAGCAGAGTGGGGTGTCCAGATGAAACAGAAATACAATGCACCCAGCAGAGTGGGGTGTCCAGATGAAACAGAAATACAATGCACCCAGCAGAGTGGGGTGTCCAGATGAAACAGAAATACAATGCACCCAGCAGAGTGGGGTGTCCAGATGAAACAGAAATACAATGCACCCAGCAGAGTGGGGTGTCCAGATGAAACAGAAATACAATGCACCCAGCAGAGTGGGGTGTCCAGATGAAACAGAAATACAATGCACCCAGCAGAGTGGGGTGTCCAGATGAAACAGAAATACAATGCACCCAGCAGAGTGGGGTGTCCAGATGAAACAGAAATACAATGCACCCAGCAGAGTGGGGTGTCCAGATGAAACAGAAATACAATGCACCCAGCAGAGTGGGGTGTCCAGATGAAACAGAAATACAATGCACCCAGCAGAGTGGGGTGTCCAGATGAAACAGAAATACAATGCACCCAGCAGAGTGGGGTGTCCAGATGAAACAGAAATACAATGCACCCAGCAGAGTGGGGTGTCCAGATGAAACGGAAATACTATGCACCCAGCAGAGTGGGGTGTCCAGATGAAACAGAAATATACAATGCACCCAGCAGAGTGGGGTGTCCAGATGAAACAGAAATATACAATGCACCCAGCAGAGTGGGGTGTCCAGATGAAACAGAAATACAATGCACCCAGCAGAGTGGGGTGTCCAGATGAAACAGAAATATACAATGCACCCAGCAGAGTGGGGTGTCCAGATGAAACAGAAATACAATGCACCCAGCAGAGTGGGGTGTCCAGATGAAACAGAAATACAATGCACCCAGCAGAGTGGGGTGTCCAGATGAAACAGAAATACAATGCACCCAGCAGAGTGGGGTGTCCAGATGAAACAGAAATACAATGCACCCAGCAGAGTGGGGTGTCCAGATGAAACAGAAATACAATGCACCCAGCAGAGTGGGGTGTCCAGATGAAACAGAAATACAATGCACCCAGCAGAGTGGGGTGTCCAGATGAAACAGAAATACAATGCACCCAGCAGAGTGGGGTGTCCAGATGAAACAGATATACAATGCACCCAGCAGAGTGGGGTGTCCAGATGAAACAGAAATATACAATGCACCCAGCAGAGTGGGGTGTCCAGATGAAACAGAAATACAATGCACCCAGCAGAGTGGGGTGTCCAGATGAAACAGAAATACAATGCACCCAGCAGAGTGGGGTGTCCAGATGAAACAGAAATACAATGCACCCAGCAGAGTGGGGTGTCCAGATGAAACAGAAATACAATGCACCCAGCAGAGTGGGGTGTCCAGATGAAACAGAAATACAATGCACCCAGCAGAGTGGGGTGTCCAGATGAAACAGAAATACAATGCACCCAGCAGAGTGGGGTGTCCAGATGAAACAGAAATACAATGCACCCAGCAGAGTGGGGTGTCCAGATGAAACAGAAATACAATGCACCCAGCAGAGTGGGGTGTCCAGATGAAACAGAAATACAATGCACCCAGCAGAGTGGGGTGTCCAGATGAAACAGAAATACAATGCACCCAGCAGAGTGGGGTGTCCAGATGAAACAGAAATACAATGCACCCAGCAGAGTGGGGTGTCCAGATGAAACAGAAATACAATGCACCCAGCAGAGTGGGGTGTCCAGATGAAACAGAAATACAATGCACCCAGCAGAGTGGGGTGTCCAGATGAAACAGAAATACAATGCACCCAGCAGAGTGGGGTGTCCAGATGAAACAGAAATACAATGCACCCAGCAGAGTGGGGTGTCCAGATGAAACAGAAATACAATGCACCCAGCAGAGTGGGGTGTCCAGATGAAACAGAAATACAATGCACCCAGCAGAGTGGGGTGTCCAGATGAAACAGAAATACAATGCACCCAGCAGAGTGGGGTGTCCAGATGAAACGGAAATACAATGCACCCAGCAGAGTGGGGTGTCCAGATGAAACAGAAATATACAATGCCCCCAGCAGAGTGGGGTGTCCAGATGAAACAGAAATATACAATGCACCCAGCAGAGTGGGGTGTCCAGATGAAACAGAAATACAATGCACCCAGCAGAGTGGGGTGTCCAGATGAAACAGAAATATACAATGCACCCAGCAGAGTGGGGTGTCCAGATGAAACAGAAATATACAATGCACCCAGCAGAGTGGGGTGTCTAGATGAAACAGAAATACAATGCACCCAGCAGAGTGGGGTGTCCAGATGAAACAGAAATACAATGCACCCAGCAGAGTGGGGTGTCTAGATGAAACAGAAATACAATGCACCCAGCAGAGTGGGGTGTCCAGATGAAACAGAAATATACAATGCACCCAGCAGAGTGGGGTGTGTAGATGAAACAGAAATACAATGCACCCAGCAGAGTGGGGTGTCCAGATGAAACAGAAATACAATGCACCCAGCAGAGTGGGGTGTCCAGATGAAACAGAAATACAATGCACCCAGCAGAGTGGGGTGTCCAGATGAAACAGAAATACAATGCACCCAGCAGAGTGGGGTGTCCAGATGAAACAGAAATACAATGCACCCAGCAGAGTGGGGTGTCCAGATGAAACAGAAATACAATGCACCCAGCAGAGTGGGGTGTCCAGATGAAACAGAAATACAATGCACCCAGCAGAGTGGGGTGTCCAGATGAAACAGAAATACAATGCACCCAGCAGAGTGGGGTGTCCAGATGAAACAGAAATACAATGCACCCAGCAGAGTGGGGTGTCCAGATGAAACAGAAATACAATGCACCCAGCAGAGTGGGGTGTCCAGATGAAACAGAAATACAATGCACCCAGCAGAGTGGGGTGTCCAGATGAAACAGAAATACAATGCACCCAGCAGAGTGGGGTGTCCAGATGAAACAGAAATACAATGCACCCAGCAGAGTGGGGTGTCCAGATGAAACGGAAATACAATGCACCCAGCAGAGTGGGGTGTCCAGATGAAACAGAAATACAATGCACCCAGCAGAGTGGGGTGTCCAGATGAAACGGAAATACTTTGCACCCAGCAGAGTGGGGTGTCCAGATGAAACAGAAATATACAATGCACCCAGCAGAGTGGGGTGTCCAGATGAAACAGAAATATACAATGCACCCAGCAGGGTGGGGTGTCCAGATGAAACAGAAATACAATGCACCCAGCAGAGTGGGGTGTCCAGATGAAACAGAAATATACAATGCACCCAGCAGAGTGGGGTGTCCAGATGAAACAGAAATATACAATGCACCCAGCAGAGTGGGGTCTCTAGATGAAACAGAAATACAATGCACCCAGCAGAGTGGGGTGTCCAGATGAAACAGAAATATACAATGCACCCAGCAGAGTGGGGTGTCCAGATGAAACAGAAATATACAATGCACCCAGCAGAGTGGGGTGTCCAGATGAAACAGAAATACAATGCACCCAGCAGAGTGGGGTGTCTAGATGAAACAGAAATACAATGCACCCAGCAGAGTGGGGTGTCCAGATGAAACAGAAATATACAATGCACCCAGCAGAGTGGGGTGTCTAGATGAAACAGAAATACAATGCACCCAGCAGAGTGGGGTGTCCAGATGAAACAGAAATACAATGCACCCAGCAGAGTGGGGTGTCCAGATGAAACAGAAATACAATGCACCCAGCAGAGTGGGGTGTCCAGATGAAACAGAAATACAATGCACCCAGCAGAGTGGGGTTGTCTTGGGTAAACTTATACCTCTCATTTTGTTCATTTTAGATTGGTCACAGTGTTTGAGCTACCGAAAGAAAATAGACACACACACCGAGAGCAGTTCAGTTTATACAAATGTTTATTACTAATTCAAAAGCTGATTTCACACTACAATATGCAAGCCCTTCCCAACTATACTTATCAACGCTTGGACTGGTCCCAACTGCCGAAGCGAGGCAACGACTGCACACTTGTAGTAGGTTGTCAGGGCGCTGGTAGCAGCTTCTCCACCTCCCCCGACCGGGACGTTGCTTGGACTCTGGCTGTTCTTCCTTCTTGACAAGGGGTGTTCCCACCCCTCGGAGAATCTAAACTTCAGCAGCAGGACCACAGGCTTATATACCCCAAAAACAATTAATCATGCGCCTACTCCTTCTAATATTTGTCAGTCAAAATCAAAACTGAACATTACATTCTACAATTTAGAAGATTAATTATTATGGAACCAGGATGTTATAATTTCCTGGTTTATCTCGTAGATATAAAGACTTATTAAAACTTCTCGAGCAAGACAGGTTGTGACCAATTCGTCAATTTCAGAGTGTTGCATTTGACAACTGCTTTCCCTGGGCCTCACAGTGGAATTCCATTTCAAAGTGTATCTTCAGATAAGTCCCCATGGCTGAGTTTAATTACATCTGCTAGTTCTGAAAGTAAGGTGACCTGCGTGTGGACCCAGTGTCGTCAGTTCCACATAAGCAAAAAGCATCTGGGTACATGGTTTTAATCCTCCATAACATCCCACCCCTTGGTCACAATCTGTCATTTGCGAGGCCTAACCAGTATTTGAGTACAGAGGGAGCGAAAAAAGAGAAATCAAAACAACAATTACAAAGATAAGCAATGACGCGAGCAACCAACGGAGGATAGTGTGGCCCACCCCCCCAAATGTAGCAGTTAGCCATGAGAAAGGATTCCAACCAAGGCTCAAATTATCCTTGTTGGCCACAATACCCAGGTACTGGAGCTCACGAACAGATTTTGAAACATGCTGAACAATAACATATTTATATAAGCTGCACTTGAGGCTGGTGACCGAGGACTTCCTTGGTGTAATGCACGGGTAACTCCCTTGGAACGTCCTCGACATTACAAATCCAATTGCTGGCATCAAAGCAGCTGTTAAGCCAGATCACCAGGAGTGTAAAATGGAGAACCTGGAACAAAGAAGCCTGACACATGTCACTCATGATACCATAAGCGTTCAGTGTTTAAACAGACTAAATCATCCTGTCCCTCAATAGCTACCCAGTGAGTGTTACCCTGGGCAGGTGTCACTATTTCCCCTTTTACAGGAGGGCCACTACCTGGTGGTGCCACCCATACCTTTTGTCCAACATTCTCTAGTTCGGGGATGGGGGGCAATGACTGTTATTCCTCTGGAATAGGCTGTAATTCAGGAGCGTGAAGAAGTCGGTGGAAAGGTGTACCTCCTTTTAAAGGGCGATGATTCAAATTGTCGACTGCCTGCTGCAGCACATGGCACCATCCCTTCTGGGTCCCCAGTGATGTTTCCAAACGAATTTGTTCCTTCAGTAAGCCGTTCATTTGTTCAACTAACCCGGCAGCCTGCGGGTAATAAGGAATATGGTGGATCCATAAAATACCGTTGTCATTTACCCAATCACAGATTGCTTTCCTGGAGAAGTGCAAGCCATTATCAGAGTGAATCTCCTCTGGAACATCATAACGATAAATCAAATGGTTTAGTCCTTGGATAGTGCTAGCTTGGTCAGCCATCTTGGTGGGAAAAGTAAAAACCAGGCCCGAAAAGGTGTCAACCATTACTAGGATGTAATATTTACCCATACAGTCTAGCATGGGGCCTATGTAATCAATTTGCCAGACCGCAGCTGAGTGAGCACCCCGTTTTATTCGGCCATGTGGACCAGGTGGAATGGTATGGAACTTCACAAGCTGACATTCTGGGCATGTACGTACGACCATGCGGACATCATCCTGATGGACGGATAAAGCATGTGTACGGGACCACATAGCTGATCCCTTCTCCCCCAAATGACCACTCTGTTCATGTGCCCATCGAGCCAGGGGGACGGTATCAGCACAGCTGATAGTGGCAAGCTGATCTGCTACTGCATTATGTTGAGCCATGTTAATCGCCATATTGGTATGGGCATCAACGTGATAAACGGTTATCTCACGATGGTGGGAAGCATCCCACAACAGCTGCCACAACTCTTTGCCCCATACTGGGCGGTCAAGTATCATCCAGTTGTTCTTTTGCAAATCAGGCATCCATACCACAAGTCCATTAGCCAAAGCCCAGGAATCAGTAAACAGGCGAAGAGGGTGATCATGGGGATCTAGTGGTAAAGTGACTGCCTTCAACTCAGCATACTGACTGGAGCCACCATCCCCCTCCTCCGATAAGTGAGTTCCTGACCTGGGATGGTAAGCCACCTGTTCGTGTACGTGGCCCACCCCTTCAGGCCCTCTGGTCGCATGACTCTGAATATACCACTTCCATTTAACAATAGAAGACTGCTGAGCCCGCCCGATCTTTAGATTAGCATCATTAGCCAGGACCCAATTCATTATAGGAAGTGCAGGTCGCAATTGAATATCTGCATCACCTGTCATTCTTTCAGTCTCTAGCAGGGCCCAGTAACAGGCTACTAACTGTTGTTCAAAAACAGAATAACGAGTGGCAGCCTCGGACATGGTACGTGACCAGAATCCCAGTGGGACTCGGCGACCCTCTTGTTTCTGCCAGAGGCTCCAGGAGGCCACATCATCAATATAATGGTGAATTGAGAGGGAAGGCGATACTGGAAGGTGGATGAAGGTATACTGGCGCCCCTTCCAGGTAAAGGCGAACTGATCCTGTGAATCCTCAGCTATAAGAATACTGAAGAAGGCGTTAGCGAGATCAATGACAGCATACCATGTTCCTGAGTTCCCAGTAGCAATGTTTTCAATAAGGGTGACAATGTCCGGAACTTCTGAAGCAAGTGGTGGGGTATGTTTGTTGAAAAAACGATAATCAACTGTCATTCTCCAGGAGCCATCTGGCTTCTGGACCGGCCAAACAGGGCTATTAAAGGGCGACGTTGCGGGCCTCACTACCCCTTCTTCTTGCAGAGCATCGATGGTGGCAGTAATCTCTTCCTGCCCCCCAGGGAGACGATATTGTGGAATGCACACTGGTTTCATGGGGGCTGGCACCATCACAGGATCCCACTTAACCTGACCCACTACTAGTTTTTTTGTAATAGTTCGAATTCCAAATTCAAATCCCCCTTGGCTAGTATTAAGGGCCATACCGGCCAACATATTAATACCCAGGATACACTCGTCAGTAGCAGCCACCAGGGCATGTAACCAGACAGGGGAAGGGCTATCACCCACCATGGCACAGACTTTTATTTCCTTTGCCAGGGTGACCGCTCCTCCCAACCCCTCTATTTGAAAGGCCGGTCCAGTCCAGAGGTCGGGATTGCCAGGAATCACCGAGTGCTCTGCACCGGTGTCGACCAAAGCCAAGTATTGGCGATCATTACCCCCACCCCAGTGGATTGTTAACGGTATGTAGGGCCGCGGATCCCCGTGTGTGCGCCGTGTCTCGATGGAGTAGACACGGGAATCCTGCCCACACCTTGAGGCTTCAGAAGGGTTCGGGGGCTTCCAGGACCACATGCTATTGTTATCTTTAAGAGCCTGTTTAACCCATTGTTTTACCTCATCATGAGTAACTGGAGCAGGAGAAGCCAGCTCGATAGAAGCAGCAGTGGGAGCAGAAAGCACAGCTGGGCCAGGAGGACTCAGCAGCTGGGGATGATGTTCCCCTGCTTTTTGCCTAAATCGATCTCCAATGGCAGCCAGCTCTTTTACAGAGAAATCACGGATCATTGACTCCTTCCGACCCCTGTTCCCACTTTGACTCACAGGGTCCTCCACCCAGTCTAGGGGAGGAGGTGGAGGCCATCCAACAGAGGGAGTAGGCCATAGAGCATAAGCAGGGGTTTGGGTATTTTCCCCTGGGTCCACATGGGAAACCGGGGTATCTATCCCTTCCATCTCTACCCTTACATCATCCCCCCTTCTGTCTGTTTGGGAAATCTGCTGCCTTATAGGGCGGGCGTGAACAGCAGATGGAGAGGGTAGTATGTTAGACACATGCTGAGGAGTATCTGCATTATTACCATTGTCATTCCAGATATTCCCATCCCAATCCTCAATTACATCAGGATCGTTACCATTCCTTATCATGGCATGAATACGATATGGATCGGGTTCTACTCCATGCCTTTCCTTATCTGCACAGAGCTGCTGCCGGAGTTTAATATTACGGCAAATCATTTGGACATGCTTATCTTCCCATTCTTTGGCTCTGTCCTGACTGGTGCGAACAATCTCGCTCATCATGGAACAGCATTGTCGCAGGACTTCTAGCTCCTCCTCTAATTGCTTTCTTTTGCACTGAGATTCTACTTCTCTTTGAATTAATTCTGCTTCACGCTGAACGGAGTGGCGTAATGCTGTGGCCAGCAACCAAAAACCATTCGTCAGCGTTCCCTTTTTATCAGGAAATTTACTTTCTCGAAGGAGAGTGGCAACCCGCTCTCCCAGAGGTGCACTTGATGAGTCTAACTTCTCATCCCAACTAATGGGTGGTCCCAACAAAGACAGGGTATTGGCCAACATGCCAAACCCATCGTCTTTGGAAGTCCATCCAGGAATCAAGAACTGCTCAGGGCTCACCTCTTTCTTTCGGCGAAACATCTTGAGACCAACCCTGCTCGCTGCGCCAATTGTCTTGGGTAAACTTATACCTCTCATTTTGTTCATTTTAGATTGGTCACAGTGTTTGAGCTACCGAAAGAAAATAGACACACACACCGAGAGCAGTTCAGTTTATACAAATGTTTATTACTAATTCAAAAGCTGATTTCACACTACAATATGCAAGCCCTTCCCAACTATACTTATCAACGCTTGGACTGGTCCCAACTGCCGAAGCGAGGCAACGACTGCACACTTGTAGTAGGTTGTCAGGGCGCTGGTAGCAGCTTCTCCACCTCCCCCGACCGGGACGTTGCTTGGACTCTGGCTGTTCTTCCTTCTTGACAAGGGGTGTTCCCACCCCTCGGAGAATCTAAACTTCAGCAGCAGGACCACAGGCTTATATACCCCAAAAACAATTAATCATGCGCCTACTCCTTCTAATATTTGTCAGTCAAAATCAAAACTGAACATTACATTCTACAATTTAGAAGATTAATTATTATGGAACCAGGATGTTATAATTTCCTGGTTTATCTCGTAGATATAAAGACTTATTAAAACTTCTCGAGCAAGACAGGTTGTGACCAATTCGTCAATTTCAGAGTGTTGCATTTGACAACTGCTTTCCCTGGGCCTCACAGTGGAATTCCATTTCAAAGTGTATCTTCAGATAAGTCCCCATGGCTGAGTTTAATTACATCTGCTAGTTCTGAAAGTAAGGTGACCTGCGTGTGGACCCAGTGTCGTCAGTTCCACATAAGCAAAAAGCATCTGGGTACATGGTTTTAATCCTCCATAACAGGGGTGTCCAGATGAAACAGAAATACAATGCACCCAGCAGAGTGGGGTGTCCAGATGAATCAGAAATACAATGCACCCAGCAGAGTGGGGTGTCCAGATGAAACAGAAATACAATGCACCCAGCAGAGTGGGGTGTCCAGATGAAACAGAAATACAATGCACCCAGCAGAGTGGGGTGTCCAGATGAAACAGAAATACAATGCACCCAGCAGAGTGGGGTGTCCAGATGAAACAGAAATACAATGCACCCAGCAGAGTGGGGTGTCCAGATGAAACAGAAATACAATGCACCCAGCAGAGTGGGGTGTCCAGATGAAACAGAAATACAATGCACCCAGCAGAGTGGGGTGTCCAGATGAAACAGAAATACAATGCACCCAGCAGAGTGGGGTGTCCAGATGAAACAGAAATACAATGCACCCAGCAGAGTGGGGTGTCCAGATGAAACAGAAATATACAATGCACCCAGCAGAGTGGGGTGTCCAGAGGAAACAGAAATACAATGCACCCAGCAGAGTGGGGTGTCCAGAGGAAACAGAAATACAATGCACCCAGCAGAGTGGGGTGTCCAGATGAAACAGAAATACAATGCACCCAGCAGAGTGGGGTGTCCAGAGGAAACAGAAATACAATGCACCCAGCAGAGTGGGGTGTCCAGATGAAACAGAAATACAATGCACCCAGCAGAGTGGGGTGTCCAGATGAAACAGAAATACAATGCACCCAGCAGAGTGGGGTGTCCAGATGAAACAGAAATACAATGCACCCAGCAGAGTGGGGTGTCCAGATGAAACAGAAATACAATGCACCCAGCAGAGTGGGGTGTCCAGATGAAACAGAAATACAATGCACCCAGCAGAGTGGGGTGTCCAGATGAAACAGAAATACAATTCACCCAGCAGAGTGGGGTGTCCAGATGAAACAGAAATACAATGCACCCAGCAGAGTGGGGTGTCCAGATGAAACAGAAATACAATGCACCCAGCAGAGTGGGGTGTCCAGATGAAACAGATATACAATGCACCCAGCAGAGTGGGGTGTCCAGATGAAACAGAAATACAATGCACCCAGCAGAGTGGGGTGTCCAGATGAAACAGAAATATACAATGCACCCAGCAGAGTGGGGTGTCCAGATGAAACAGAAATACAATGCACCCAGCAGAGTGGGGTGTCCAGATGAAACAGAAATACAATGCACCCAGCAGAGTGGGGTGTCCAGATGAAACAGAAATACAATGTACCCAGTTGAGTGGGGTGTCCAGATGAAACAGAAATACAATGCACCCTGCAGAGTGGGGTGTCCAGATGAAACAGAAATACAATGCACCCAGCAGAGTGGGGTGTCCAGATGAAACAGAAATACAATGCACCCAGCAGAGTGGGGTGTCCAGATGAAACAGAAATACAATGCACCCTGCAGATTGGGGTGTCCAGATGAAACAGAAATACAATGCACCCAGCAGAGTGGGGTGTCCAGATGAAACAGAAATACAATGCACCCAGCAGAGTGGGGTGTCCAGATGAAACAGAAATACAATGCACCCAGCAGAGTTGGGTGTCCAGATGAAACAGAAATACAATGCACCCAGCAGAGTGGGGTGTCCAGATGAAACAGAAATATACAATGCACCCAGCAGAGTGGGGTGTCCAGATGAAACAGAAATACAATGCACCCAGCAGAGTGGGGTGTCCAGAGGAAACAGAAATACAATGCACCCAGCAGAGTGGGGTGTCCAGATGAAACAGAAATACAATGCACCCAGCAGAGTGGGGTGTCCAGATGAAACAGAAATACAATGCACCCAGCAGAGTGGGGTGTCCAGATGAAACAGAAATACAATGCACCCAGCAGAGTGTGGTGTCCAGATTAAACAGAAATATACAATGCACCCAGCAGAGTGGGGTGTCCAGATGAAACAGAAATACAATGCACCCAGCAGAGTGGGGTGTCCAGATGAAACAGAAATACAATGCACCCAGCAGAGTGGGGTGTCCAGATGAAACAGAAATACAATGCACCCAGCAGAGTGGGGTGTCCAGATGAAACAGAAATACAATGCACCCAGCAGAGTGTGGTGTCCAGATTAAACAGAAATATACAATGCACCCAGCAGAGTGGGGTGTCCAGATGAAACAGAAATACAATGCACCCAGCAGAGTGGGGTGTCCAGATGAAACAGAAATACAATGCACCCAGCAGAGTGGGGTGTCCAGATGAAACAGAAATACAATGCACCCAGCAGAGTGGGGTGTCCAGATGAAACAGAAATACAATGCACCCAGCAGAGTGGGGTGTCCAGATGAAACAGAAATACAATGCACCCAGCAGAGTGGGGTGTCCAGATGAAACAGAAATACAATGCACCCAGCAGAGTGGGGTGTCCAGATGAAACAGAAATATACAATGCACCCAGCAGAGTGGGGTGTCCAGATGAAACAGAAATACAATGCACCCAGCAGAGTGGGGTGTCCAGATGAAACAGAAATACAATGCACCCAGCAGAGTGGGGTGTCCAGATGAAACAGAAATACAATGCACCCAGCAGAGTGGGGTGTCCAGATGAAACAGAAATACAATGCACCCAGCAGAGTGGGGTGTCCAGATGAAACAGAAATACAATGCACCCAGCAGAGTGGGGTGTCCAGATGAAACAGAAATACAATGCACCCAGCAGAGTGGGGTGTCCAGATGAAACAGAAATATACAATGCACCCAGCAGAGTGGGGTGTCCAGATGAAACAGAAATACAATGCACCCAGCAGAGTGGGGTGTCCAGATGAAACGGAAATACAATGCACCCAGCAGAGTGGGGTGTCCAGATGAAACAGAAATATACAATGCACCCAGCAGAGTGGGGTGTCCAGATGAAACAGAAATATACAATGCACCCAGCAGAGTGGGGTGTCCAGATGAAACAGAAATACAATGCACCCAGCAGAGTGGGGTGTCCAGATGAAACGGAAATACAATGCACCCAGCAGAGTGGGGTGTCCAGATGAAACAGAAATACAATGCACCCAGCAGAGTGGGGTGTCCAGATGAAACAGAAATACAATGCACCCAGCAGAGTGGGGTGTCCAGATGAAACAGAAATACAATGCACCCAGCAGAGTGGGGTGTCCAGATGAAACAGAAATATTCAATGCACCCAGCAGAGTGGGGTGTCCAGATGAAACAGAAATATACAATGCACCCAGCAGAGTGGGGTGTCCAGATGAAACAGAAATACAATGCACCCAGCAGAGTGGGGTGTCCAGATGAAACAGAAATACAATGCACCCAGCAGAGTGGGGTGTCCAGATGAAACAGAAATACAATGCACCCAGCAGAGTGGGGTGTCCAGATGAAACAGAAATACAATGCACCCAGCAGAGTGGGGTGTCCAGATGAAACAGAAATACAATGCACCCAGCAGAGTGGGGTGTCCAGATGAAACAGAAATACAATGCACCCAGCAGAGTGGGGTGTCCAGATGAAACAGAAATACAATGCACCCAGCAGAGTGGGGTGTCCAGATGAAACAGAAATACAATGCACCCAGCAGAGTGGGGTGTCCAGATGAAACAGAAATACAATGCACCCAGCAGAGTGGGGTGTCCAGATGAAACAGAAATACAATGCACCCAGCAGAGTGGGGTGTCCAGATGAAACAGAAATACAATGCACCCAGCAGAGTGGGGTGTCCAGATGAAACAGAAAGCATCGTTGATACAAAAAGTACAGGTGATGCAACATCCCTGGATTCTTTAATACGTTCATGTGTTATGACATGTTAATGTCATGGAGAGGAAGCAGAAATCCAGCATCAGTTTTGTGCTCAAGTGCCAGAAAAGAATAGGACTCCCTTTAATTTGGCTAAATTTAATAATAGAACCAAGTTGCTGATATTGCAATTAGTTTTTCAGCCGCAGCCAGCCAAGCCAAAGTAAAGACTACACAGCAGAAAGGTTGTCTGGTTTAGATTATGGGCTGCAAGAGATTAAATGCAATTTTGGGTGAATATTACATGCTTTATTGCATGACAAGAAATGTATCTTGAATCTTGAAGAAATAGATAATGCAGTGTTGGTTCTTCAGAGGCTTGCATGTTTATTGTAATATTTAGTTCTATTTAAATCAGTGGTTTTCAAACTTCCCCCTAAACTCACATACCATCCCTATGTCATAGGTGCTCTGTGATTAGTAAGGGATTGCTTAAGGTGGTATGTGGGTGGAAAGAAAAAGTTTGAAAACCATTGTTTTAATTGTCCCTAATTGACTCTTTATGAGCATGGTTTCATAACTCCAAAGGAAATGGGCCAATGACAATTTTTCTCAAGCAAAATATTTCAGTAACAATTTGGTCTAGAGCAGTGATTCTCAACCTTTCCTTCCCACTCACATACCACCTTAAGCAATCCCTTATTAATCACAGAGCATCAGTGGTATAGGGATTGCTTAAGGTTGAATGTGAGTTCAGGACGGGAGTTTGAAAACCAGTGATTTAAATTCTTTTCCAAATTCATCATTATCTAACTGGTTGAATGAGGAATTAGAGATGCACAGCGCTTTTTGAAAATATAATGGGTTAACAGATTTTTCACAGCATTTAGTCAGGTGAGTTGGATTAATATTACAAGACCTTCATTCCGTAGCATCCGTCCATCTTGCATTCTTCAATGACCGCACAGAGTAAGTTGTACACGATTATAGGTGACAGTTCAGAAGCTTTGCAAGTTGTTAATAGGAACTGGTGGAAAATAAATAGGTTATTGATTGGCACCAAGAGGAAGCAGACCCTGTGTTTTCTGCAGTGACCTTGGCATCCACTCGGTGTTTCTGCAAAAGCCTCAGCTACTACAGTTAACAACCTATTAGTAGTACACAGGGTGGCAGTTCCCTCCAGCTACATACCAATACCTGCTGCTTTTGGGGGAAATTAGTGTTAAGTATTTCCTAGAGGATCTGGGAGTGACTGATAGCTTGCTACAATATCAAGGTTAAAGTCAATAACAAACATTCCAGGTTCCTCATAATGACAAATATATCTGGACTGTCTTCAACTGAGTGTCGTGTTGGCGCTGACTGTATTTCTGGCACTTTGCTTACCCATCTCCTTTGTGACTTTGTCTGATATTTAACAATCTAATTTCCTACCAATTTCTGTCTTTTCCTCTGACATTCCCATGTTCATACTTGACTGAATCTCTTCGTTTCTTTGAGGATTTCTATCATTGCCCTCACACCTTTAAGAAATCTATCAGCGCCACCTCTGGGGCAATGCTCTCCTTCTCCCTGAGTTTCTCTTCCACTTCTGCACTTAAACCCTGACCATTCCTTTATTAAACTGGGTAAGTTTTGCATCATTTTTCCACCACCCTTGACTTATATTCCCCACCCTATGCTTTATCAAGGCACCTGCTAGCATGTCCCTTGTTTGCAGTTTAACCACAAAGGGAAGCCATTTTCCTCTCCACATCTAGAAAGAACTCAGATAAAGGGATTAATTGAGACCCTCATGCCCTTCGATTCAAATATCAAATATTAATTCACAAAAAAATTAGATGGACTGGGGTCCTGTATAATGAACTGTACAACCAAATTTCTTATTGGTGAACAGTGTTGTGGCAGGGATTAACTTTGGGACCTAGACAAATAATAATTAGATTCATTGGAACACATAAGGGTTAATTTCATGTTCAGTTGGTTAGCTGTGGGGCAAATGCCCACCTGCGGTTGAATTTGGACGATTCCCATTTTCATTTTGTGCCCATAATCTTCCATAAGGAGATATGAGTAATTCAATGCAGTTTTTTAACTGCTGATTGTAAGAACCAAAGGCTCACCTTTGGTTGTTGTTGGGCAGCATCCTGTTGGTCCCCGCGGGTGTTGGCGGCTACCCAAAGGTTAAAAGGTCATGCATGGCCATGTTGACTGCTGTGCATGTGTGCCAGCGCTAAGGCTGGCACCACTGCAGTATCAGAAGAACATGGTGGCGCATGCGTGGTTGGCTCGGCCCTGGTAGTGAACGATCGGAGCCGGGGCCAGCGCATGCACTATGCAGAATGCGCTGATGGAACTTTCGTACACTTAAATATAGGTTCCCCATGTGTGTCTTCAGTTGGAGATCTGAGGAGGGTGAGTTAGACATCGACAATTTCTCTCGACCATTTAAAACATGTTTAAGCATCATCAAGCCAATGTTAAAGGAAGTTGAGCATCGTTAAGAAAGATCTTTAAGCTATCATTGAACCATGTTAAGCTATTTGTTTCTTTACATTACTTAAAGACTTTTCAAAGACATTTAAAGATGAGGGTTACAAGTTTTATGAGTTAAAAATAAAGGATTTAACTTTGAACTGTATTGGAAATAATTGTAAACATGCCACAGACAAACGCCTAACTTAGCCTGCAAGCGACTATATTTTACTGATCGAAGTCGCTATACTGATTGCAATTTTCCATTAGAAGTTCTCTTTAAGAAAACCCAGAAAAATGAGTTTGAGTCAGTTGTATGACAAAGGCAGGAAATAACTCTGGAAATCTGGCAGACATGACAATGGACAACAGAGGAAATATTTAAGGACCTCAGGCAGAATAAACTGCAAATGCTCTGGAAAATTAAAATTTAGATTTTTATGTTGCATAAAGCATATAGGTATAATAAAAATCTAATAAGGCATGAGAAAGGATTTTTAAAAAATGTAAAATCCTAAACTGGAAATACCTGGATAGATGGGAATCAAGATCCTACATCAGCAGTGGGAAAGGGTTAGTAGACCTATTAAGAAAGATCTCTCATCTTATAACATGATTGAAATTATTCGGAGTTTTCTTGTCATTGACCAATATAAATACAATCAACCTGGGAATATGCAGAATGAATAAAATTCCTGACATTTCTAGGAACAGGTGTCAACATCATAGAATTCTGACACCAAAGTTTACAGCGCCTTAGTTTTGGTGTAGGACCCCTGTAGATAAGAATCTGAAATAAATCCATAAAAAGATAAATACAGCCTCCACAAACTAAAAAAAAAGATTTTCTCAAGGTAGTCTGAAAAAGTCAGTAGTCAGTCAACAAACATGGCTTTGCTCAGTGTAGTGTTAGACTGCCATCTGCTGGACGGTTTGTGTGGTAACGTAGTCCTTGTCATTGCACACAACTCTTCTTTACTAATGCCAACCTCCACAGAACTGACATTCTTCACCACTCATCTCAAGGAAACGTCATTCTACTAAAATCCCATGCATTCCACTTTGACCAAATTATCTTCACTTTATTTTAAAATAATCATCAATTTATTGTGAAGACTTTCAAATGCTCCAGGTGAAGGAAAAGAAATAGAATTATATATTTTTCAAATTCAGATATACCACACAGTAACAGGCCCTTCCAGCCTATGAGCCTAGGCTGTCCAAATAAACTGGTGACCAATTCACCTACCAACACCGTACATCTTTTGAAAAGTGTGAGGAAACCAGAGCTGCCAGAGGAAAACCATTCAGACACGTGGAGAACATGCAAACTCCTTATAGACACAGTGGATTCGAATCTGGATCGCTGGAGTTGTAATAGCGTTGCACTAACTGCTACAATAACCATGCTGCCCTGAATGTTAAGACGAAGAGTAAAGCTTCCTGCATAATATCCATTCTCAGATCTACGTTCTATCTTCTCGGAGGTAGAGTGAAGATTTTCACCTTGCCAGCAATGGAGCAAATTGTTAGTCTATTATTAGAAACTGATGGACTATCAGTTCCATTTGACACCCACATTCTCTCACGAGCAAGTACAAATAATCTAGCGCTATCTTAAATGTGAATTGCAATTATCCTTACTCTGTTCCCCTGTGCAAACACCCTGAAAAAAAAATGGGCTTGAGATAAGGTATAAAAAAGAAATCTGGCAGGCAAGATTATGGGCAATGGTAGAAATGTTTAAGGACCCCAGGCAGAAAAAAAAGTTACAAGAACTTGAAACAAAAATTGGATACCAAGCTCAGGCAGCACAGAGATAAGAGAGTAGTTAACATTCAGTTTGAATTTGTATGCCATTCTTAATGCTGTAATTGTACCAAGTGACATTATAAAACATTTTTTGACAATGTGACACATTAGAAGATGTTAAAACCTAACACTGAGTTTCCACCAGAAAGGAAAAGGGAGGGGGAGAAGTGGAGGTAGGTGGGATTAGTTTAACTGAATGTCATGGTCAGCACATAAGGCACAGAACATATCACAGCCTAGTGAGCTGAAGGGCCTGTTCCTGTGCTGTGATAAGTTCTGTGTCCTACAGAGAGATTCAGTGATAGAATTCCAGCATTTGTGCCTTGGAAGTGAAGACAATTGTACATAATTCACCATGGGCCTTAAAATCACAAAAGGTGAATGGAGGATGAAGGATACTTCCCCAATTATATTACCAGCCACCAGCAAGATTGTTATTCATCTAGTCAGTCTGGGCTGAATTCTTCCTCTACGCTCAGAGAGCAAGTCCAGAGTGTTTGAGATGCTTGCTTAAAACTGAGAAAGAGAGAAAACAGGTTAGTGTTTCCAGAATAGAAAACATCTGGGACAAAAAAAAACTAACTTGTTTCCTCTTGGAAGCTCCTCAAGTGAATTGTTAACTCAGTTTCTCTTTCCTTCGATACTGTCTGACCCGTTGAATGACTTCAGCATTTTGTGCTTTTATTTCAAGTGGTCAGCACCTGCAATTGGTACTTCTTTTCAGTGACCACTGAACTCTTTGTATCCTTTTTGATGTCACATTCTGTAAGCTGCTCAACTGCAATTTAAGCAGGGAAAGCAAAATGATGGCCAGTGCAATGTTACTTATGACCTTTTTGCTTGGCATGCCTGCAGATCATGCCTATTGGATATTGAGAATGAGATATCAAGACACAGCATTATTTTAACAGGTGCAGATTGAATCATATTAATGCTGCACTTTGGCCTTCTTTCAATTAATTGGTCAGTTTGTGATAAATTCTAGAGAGCCGAAGATGTTTGTTTGTTAACCATTAAAAAAAGACTGGCCAGGTTCACCATAGGAGTACATCACAATCCTTCACACTGCATTCCAAGTGTTATTGGGATGGAAGATAAAACAAAATCAATTTACATTTAGGTAGGGACAATGGCACTCTTGGTTACCCTATTTGTTCACCCCTTTCTCCAGTGCCTTTACCTGTCAGCATGGAGTCAGAAATTGTATTATGGAAGCTCCCATCCATAAATATCTCCACTGAGATAATGCAATCAGGTCCACTGTCCAGTGACTTGATAGAAGAGCCTGTCATAACTTATTCATTCTGGAGAGATGGACAAGCCACTCAAGGGGGTGAGTATGGTGCCATACAGAGAGGGAAGAAGGTGCCATTCACTCCAAGGCTGACTGCAGGGGTGAACTTATCTCCACTGTGGCCCTGAGGGAATCAACTCCACAGAGTGAAACAAAGGAAGAAGTCACACTTATCTTCAATACATTCATTTTCCCCTGAAATCACTGAGGGAATTCCCTGCAGGAGAGGCAGAGATATTAATGCTTCATATAAAGGCAGTGGTGTCAACTCAGTATGGGCCCATTGACTCCTTGCCCAAATGAATGCTGCTGGATCAACATTCTGATGGAGTGCCAACAAGGATGAATTTCTTGACAAATATTTAAACACAGGTTGTTATTTTGTCAGGTGTCCTCATGGCATCAGAAATTTCATGATTTCTTTGATGGTGAGCTCCATCCTGAGAAAAGGTGAGGAAATTTGTTGGTTTGGGATGATCTCCCTTGAAGATAATACCCTCAAATGTCATAGGAAGGTTATTTCTAGCGATTTGTATAAGCTTTCAGAAAAAGATTGACATGCTTTTCCTTTCAGAAGGCAAAAGTATAAGTTCTGCTGTGGATGGGATGGTTAGTGGTTCTCAACCTTTTTCTTTCCACCCAAGTACTGATCAGTCTTGTGACTGCTTAGCTTCTGAGACAGACAATCCCAGGTGTATTCAAGCTGTTAGGTACTTAGGGATCACATTTGAGTGGAAACAAAAAGTGTGAAAACCACTGTCTTAATCGTACCTAATTGACTCGTTATGTGCACGGTTTCATAACTCCAAAGGAAATGGGCAAATGACAATTTTTCTCAAGCAAAATATTTCAGTAACAATGGGTCTAGAGGAGTGATTCTCAACCTTTTTCTTTCCACCCACATACCACCTTAAGTAATCCCTTACTATCATAGGGATTACTTAAAGTGGTATGTGGGTGGAAAGAAAAAGGTTGAGAATCACTCCTCTAGACCCATTGTTACTGAAATATTTTGCTTGAGAAAAATTGTCATTTGCCCATTTCCTTTGGAGTTATGAAACCGTGCACATAATGAGTCAATTAGGTACGATTAAGACAGTGGTTTTCACACTTTTTGTTTCCACTCAAATGTGATCCCTAAGTACCTAACAGCTTGAATACACCTGGGATTGTCTGTCTCAGAAGCTAAGCAGTCACAAGACTGATCAGTACTTGGAGGGGAGACCGCCTAGGAATGCAAGGTGCTGTAGGTTTCTGTGAGAGGCACTGGACAAAGTGACAACTCTCTGTCTGCCTTACAGAAGACAAAAGGTCAAGAATTTCATGTACGTTGCATGACAATAATGGGAACTTAATCTTTACTAATCACAGAGCACCTATGGCGTAAGGATTACTTAAGGTGATATGTAAGTGGAAAGAAAAAGTTTGAAAACCAGTGATCAAGAAGGACGACACTTTGTTCCCAATCCCTGTGGTGAATAATTTGAATGTCATTAATGATGAATTGTAAAGGATACTTTGAATGATTTGCCACATGAAATCAAAAACTGAATAGATTTCCAAGGAGTGAAGTTAAATGTGTGGATTTTTAATATTGAACAGTGACCTTCAGTGTTTCTCACTCCAAGAAGCAGACACTCAGCTAGAGCCCTGGCTGTCAGCTGCCTTTTGGACTCAGACATCATCTGTGCCTTTTGAAAGTGATCTCCGTGCTGAAATCAAAGACGCTGTGGTGTCACCTGTTGTTCTACAGCTCCTCTCGTGGGTCTTTTAATGGGAAGTGCTGGAACCTCTTTGGAACATCCTCTCCCTTGGATGATTTTTTGTAGAACCCAAATGATTCGAGAAGCGCAGAGAGCTCATTGGCTGTCATGTCCCGTACAGACAGGCTCTGTGTGTGAGAGAAGCAAGAAAGTTGACAACGATTGACACCACACGCCAACCATTGGGTTTAACACCACAGGCAGCCAATCAAAGCAATTACTTTCAAGAAACAACAACTGTGCTTACACACAGCCTTAGCAAATTCATGGCATGTCAATTCTTTGCCATAGACTAGAGCAGCTGAAATTGTTCTTCATTGAGCAGAGAAGGTTTGATAGTAGTTTTAATTGAAATTTAAACACATTTCTTTATTAGAGGCTGTGAAAAACAGGCAGAAAAAAAAGAAGTACAATATGGTGCTAAAAGGTCTGTTTCCATGCTGCCTAACTCAGTGACTCTGACACTTTGAGAGCATTTGTAAAAATTATACAGTGACCTTTAAGATGCCACAACCTGAATAGGCTGGAATTAATTGTAAAGTGTTTCTGGAACTTTCCTACACACGACTGAGTAATTCGGAAGACATTGTTTCACAGGGATGATAAAAGTTCAAATTTATTGACGGTGTACATTTGTGACGTCACATATAGGCCCTGTGATTAATTTTTCTGCAGGCCAGGAAGAATTCAATGATAACTAAACTGTACTCAAGAAGAAAGATATGTATACAAAAGAGAAAAACGTAAATGAGGAAAGAAATGTAAACAGACTGTGTGTGATGATATAATGGAGAGGGGTGTATTATACTGACCGCTTGCTATTGGCTATGGTTGTAGAGATACTCCACCCTACTGGTATAACAGATGGAGAACCTTTCCCACTGGCCAGTTTAGAGGTGGCTTTTCATCTGTTAATAAAACTGATATGCCATAGACAAGGACCAGTTAAGTATCATTCCAATACTGGGCTTTTATTAACAGATGAAAAGCCACCTCTAAACTGACCAGTGGAAAGATTCTCCATCTGTTACACCAGTAGGGTGGAGTATCTCTAATACCATAGCCAATAGCAAGCAATCAGTATTATATGCCGCTCCCCATTACATCATCACACTGTGAAATACATTAAAAAAAACCAGTAATAAATAACGTGCAAAGAGTCCTTAAATGAGTCTCTGATTGAGCTTGTTGTTGAGGAGTCTAATGGTGAAGGGTGGCAACTGTTCCTGATCCTAGTGGCATGTGTCCTGTGGCACCGATACCTCTGTCCTGATGGCAGCAGGTAGAATGAAGCATGTTCTGGGCAGTGTGGATCTTTGAGGGTTGCTGCTACTCTATGACGCCAGCGTTCCCAGTAGATTTTCTCTGTGGTGGGGGGAGGGGGGGTGGTGGGAGTTTTGCATGTGATGTACTGGGCTATGTCTACTACTTTTCCAGGGCTTTCCGTTCAGAGGTATTGGTGCCCCCATGCCAGGCCAGCACACTTTCCTCCACACATCTGTAGAAGTTTGCCATGTTTTTTTTTGATGTCATAGTGAACCACCACAAAGTTTTGAGGAAGGAGAGGCACTTGCGTGAAGATAACTCAAAACCATAAGCACCATCTTAAGGTAATCAGGAAAAAAAGAAGAGTTGACATGTAAACAATATACAGAGCATAGATAGAGATGCAGTGCCTGAAAAGGTGGTGGAATAACTCTTCCTATTTACTGTCAAATTCTTAGAGAAATTAAATGCAAGCTACCTGTACGAGAAAGGAGCAAGGGAAGGGGACTAATTGGACTTTATTTTCAAAGAAACAGCACAGGCACAAAGTCCTGAATTGCCTCCCTCTGCATTACATCAGTAAACAGTTCTATTCTCTGTTAGTTTGGTGATCTGAGGCATTAGAGATTGCCATTTCAATATGGCACTGTTCCTTTCATCTCTGCAAGGAAGAGACATAACACACGCTAACAATCAAACACAGATGGTCTTGTGTTGGTGAGTCTGCAGTCATCACCATAAAGTGAATAATTTGATTGTGTTATTCAACACCAAATACCAGATTCCCCACTTATTTCTGAGATCTATCATCTTCCTCCAGGCCGCAACTGTAATCACTACAAGACACATCTTTACACGGGGATCAATGCGTCTTCTGAAAACTCTTCAGCTCTCGTGATAATAATGCAACTGTGTATCATTTGCATTTCTTTTCTGTCCCTTTCCACATCTCTCTGTCCATGCAGGGGCATGGCTAAGTGGGAGCGGGAGGAGCGATCGCTCCCCCTGCCTTATCCGCCTGGCAGTGACCCCAACCCCACGGCCCTCCTGCACTGCTTAGTTTTGAACCGTGCTGTGAGACCACAGGATCTGCCACAGATGATCAGGTGCTGTGTCTTACAGTGGCCAATGTGAGGAGATTGTTAGGAAAGTCAACCCACGGAGAGCTGCTGGTCCGGATAACATCCCCGCAGAGTGCTCCGGAGACATGCGGCTCAGCTAGCAGATGTTCTCACCCACATCTTTAACATCTCCCTGAGAAGTGCCATGGTCCAAAAGTGCTTCAAAGCCACCACCATTGTCCACATGCTGAAGAAGTAGTCTGTGACCTGCCTCAATGACTACTGCCCTGACATGCCCACATCTACCATCATGAGGTGTTCAAGAGGCTTGTCATGGGGCACATCAAGCTCCTGCTGCCCCCATCATTAGACCGCCTGCAGTTCACATACAGACTCAACTGCTCTATCCCACCATCCCCCATCTAGCCTTCACTCACCTGGAAAACAAGGACTCGTATGTTCGAATGCGGTTTATTGACTTCAGCTCAGCATTCAACACAATCATACCTCAGTACCTGATAGGGAAGTTTAGGCTGCTGGGTCCAAAATCCTTCCTCTACAATTGGATTCTCATCTTTCTGTTGGGGAGACCTCAGGTAGTCTCGATCAGAAACAGCACTTCCAAGACCATCACACTGAGCACAGGGGCTCCCAAAGCTGTGTGGCTAGTCCACTGCTGTTCCAGATCGAACCACATCAAGTTTGCTGATGACGCAACTGTGGTGAGTGTGATTAGAAAGAACTACAAATCAATGTACAGAGATGAGGTGCAGTCGCTAACAAAGAGGTGCAGAGCAAACAACATGTACCTGAACATTAAAAAAACATAAGAGATTGTTGTCGACTTCAGGAGGGCCTGGGGGGACCACTCTCTGCTGACTATTGACAGCTCTACCGTTGAGGACGTCAACAATATCAAGTTCCTTGGAGGGCACTTGGTAGAGAATCTCACCTGGTCTCTTAGCACCAGCTCCATAGCCAAGAAAGCCCAGCAGCATTTTTAACTTCCTGTGAAGGTTGAGGAAAGTTCATCTCTCCCCCTCCATCCTCACTACATTCTACAGATGATGCACACAGAAAGCAATAAACAATGTGAAGGTCTTCACACACCCCTCATGGAAACTGTTCTCACTTCTGCCATCTGGTAGGAGGTACCGTAGCACTTGGAGCCTTATGTCCATATTGGGAAACTGTTTTTTTTCCGCAAGCCATCAGGCTCCTGAATTCCCAGAACATATGTGGATAGGGTACTGTGGACTGTTAATGTATATGTCTTAATATTTTAACTTACATTTATGTAAATCTGCTCCGTGGTCCTGAAGAAACACTATCTCATCTTTACGAACATCAAATAAAGGTGACTTGACTTAACTTGAGATGCCAGGGTCTCACAATTCAAAAACAGGCACCACTGAATCCCAGTGTGCATGTGCAGTAGACTGAAGGAAGGGTTTGGAGTCGGCATTGGGAGCTCCAGTGTAGGCTGAGGGGAGGCTGGTCAAGGGGAAGGTTTGAACTTAGAGTCAGGCATCGAGAGCTCCAGTCACCAGAGCTCCCGATGCCCAAGTCCTGACTCCGAACCCTCCCCTCGGCCTACCCTGAAGCTCCCAACGTCCATCTCTAAACTATTCTCTCGGCCTACACCGGAACTCCATTTCAAACCACGGTCAACAATCACTGAAAGAAATACACAATTTCTCTACTCAACCCCTCCCAAAAAAAGTCAATGAAACAGCAGGTGCATAGCAGAGTTCATTTGTACATGATAATCTTGACAGTCTTTTGTGTGCACCCATGCACTGGGATGGTCTGTTGCAGCTTTTATTTTATATATCCAATAATTTGACATGGCCTTAGATTTTTTTTTTCCATTTGAATTTTAAAAATCAGAATTAATAGTATATTTTTCATAAAAGTCCATTCTAGGGTGAGGTGGATTTGATTCTGTTTGTAAGCTGATTTATTAACTGCACAGTGATAGATTTAAGTCCCCTTTGAATATTAAGAGATAAGATTTTCTCAGATGTTGTGTTGGAAAAGTGTCAGATTTTTTTTCATAGCTTGCCTCCTTCCCCACGGTCCGTCACTAAGCCGCATGACATTTCTTAAAAGGTAATAATACCTTTTTTATGCATTTTTAGGATGAAAAATGCACACCTAAAGTTTGTGTTGAATCAGGGTAACCTTTTTGTTCATTCTATCAATGCAGCCAGGCCTTCTGGAGTATTACAGGCCGCAGCGAATTTGCAACAATGAAATGTGCAAAGGGAATTCCTTGCAAAGTCTATTTTGTTTTATTATTTCGACTTCAGTTTAAGAAGCTGACAGAGATGGGACATGTGCCTTCATGTTGTCGGGTTATTTCCATCCTCCCTTCCCTGAAGGAGATTCTCAATCTGCAGGTAGTTGTCTTCCTGCAATCTACTCTTCATCTGCTATTGGTGACTTTTCACTGGGAAGTACCCATTTTTGTTATAAATCGCATAAAATAAATGTGCATTTAAAAAAAAAATCTTCATTCCTATCTCTGTTTTGTAAACTTAGTTTTAATATTGTATTTGGAGTTGGGTTTTTCAGATGGAAGGGAGGCTGAAATGTCCACTGTTCCCTGTCTGAGGAAGTGTTCCCTGACTTCACTCCTGAAAACCGTCTCTTTAAATGTTTGATTATGTCTGCTAATCTCTGTATTTGAACCTGGACTTCCTGATTTTTTTTCTGTTCAATATCCAGAAACCTTTCATTGGAAGTGAAAAAAAATAGTGATTCTAAACTGCACCAATTAATTCTGAAGCTAGAAAACTTGTTAGAAATGTTTTCGAGTTGGCAGCAGTGAAATTGCAGTACTCTTTATTGTACCTTTTGATGATTTGTATGCAGCTTTTCTCCTTGTTTAATGCACCATGTAACCCCAATACTACCTGTCGCATGGTTGGGTGGTCGGCGACGAAACCAGTTCCCCCAACAGGTATGCCTGGTGAGGAGGATGGCTGGATACCCTTCAGGATGAAAAAACAAGACCTGTCAAGGGGCAGTCAAAAACTTTCATCGGGTCAACGGCCATTTAGCAAACACGTGCTGTGAAACACAGAAAGGGCATCCCTTATAGTGAAGCTTGGTCTGTCCATTCACTGCAACAGAACTTCCCACAGGCTTCTTGGACCTCACCATGCCACTAGATCCAGGAGGGGATGTCGAGAGGATGGGTCTAGACCAGTGCAACCCCCTGCTACCTAAAACCCTTTCTGAGGGTGTTCCTTTCAGAGGCGTGGGGCATCCTCATATCAAGCCCCACAAACTGACTGAAAGGAATCATCATCCTACAGGATGGATAGCCAGAAGAAGTTGTCATAAAACTCTCACGAGAACCATGAGATGAATCGCTTCCTTCACTCCTATTGCTTTCAAACTCCCTTTGTTTTTCAGCTTCCTTGGCTTTATGTTGTTCTAGCTCTATCAAATACTGCCTTTGCCTGTCACCTTCCTCTCTTTGTTTCCTGGCTTCCTTCACCTCAAATCTATGTTTTATCAAACCCTATCTCCAGTGCACGTAGCTCAAGCTTCTTTTGTTCTCCCTCAAACTCAAATGTATGGTTTTTTTTTCTCGCTCAAGCTGTTCCAACTGCTGCTCAAGGGATTTCCTCTCAGGAAATTGTTTTAACTCCTCCTCTCCAAATGTCCCCTCTTTTACATGGTGGTCAACTATAACTTTCTGAATCACTGTTTTTCATCGTCTGTTTTACCTCTCTAAGTTTCAACTTTTGGGTGATGGTCAACAACTCACCCCCCCCCCCACCCCCACAAATCTGCAAAGATTGGCAATTCCAAAAACTTATCAATATCCATTGCTGCTGTTTTTCCACACACACAAGCTTTTAATTAGCTTTTAAAAAGTCAAATTGATTAAATTCCTTTTCTTTAATTAAACAAATCAAAAATTAATCGATTAATAAGCTCCAATTTTGGTTAAATCCTGGATGAGTCTCCAATTTGTTTTGATCTAGACCAGCAGCAATAGAAATTCATCTTCAAAACAAGAAGTTTTATATATAACTATCAATTATATAACATTTCTTACTTAACTCTAAACTTAACCCCACAATGCGCAAGTGTGTGTGTGTGTGTGTGTGTGTGTGTGTGCGTGTGCGTGTGCGTGTGTGTGTGTGTGTGTGTGTGTGTAGATCCCAAAACCATTACACTTCATGCATGATTCTGAAAAGTTAATTTCAAAGTTTAGTTTTTGTTTAAACTCAGAATCTTTAAACTGATGTTCAGAAGTAGTTATGGAGTAGATGTTCTCAAAACTCACAAATTCTTGTAGAATTGCTTTCATTGAAATGTTTCTTCATACATATTATTTTTCCACAATTCACCTCCTTTGTGTGGAGGTTATGGAACTTGTGATTTTCACAATAATTTCACAAACCCATTTAAGGGTTTTAGGTGAAATGACCATTACAATGGCCACAGTAGCATTGCCCTCACTTAAAAAGAAAGACAGTCAAAATGGTCTTCTTTTCCAAAGCCACTTTGTTCCAGTGTTCCTCCCTTGACAAGAAGAGTATGACAGCAGTGCTTTCTTACAGAATGTTACTGCATTTCTGACTTCAGATCAAACTGGTTCATCATATTAAAGATCATTTATTCAAGTGTCGTAATCACATGACATCACTACTGGCTCTTTTTTGAAGTTTCATTTCTCCATAAACCACTTCATTTTCCAAAAGCATGAGTTAACCAGCAGAAGGTCTCCGGCTTGTCTCCACAGGCCACAAGCTGTTTGTGTTCATAGGTACCTTTCTTAGCAAACATCCATTGTTTCAAAATTTTCAATAGAACAATCATCTCTGAGTTTTATGACTTCTTGATGTAACCTCTGCATTTGTTTCAAAATGGTGTCATGTGTGTAAGTGTCTTTGTGTTTATTTCACGGTTTCCAACCCACAAGTTACCTCTCTAAGATATAATATATAATATAAAGATTAATAATAGCATAATTCAGTAACAGTATCAAGAGCTTGGGTTCCCAATGGATAGAAGAAGGGTAGGCGTGACTTCAGAGGCTGTATGAGTGCTGGATATGTATATACAGACACTCATTGACTCTGAAGGCAGTCTCTTTTGTTTCACTTTCTCTTTCTGGGCAACAGTAATGGTGACTTTTTGTCTGACTATAGAAGACTAAAAGAAAATTCATGTAACATTACATTTTCTGTTTTATTACGTGATAATAAAAGAATCTTAAATCCTATGCTCCAGCAGGAAAAAAAAAACTAGTCTATTGGAGCTCCAACTACTTATTTTCCTCAAAAGGTCAATAGCCTATTTGAAGGGACTGTTGTCATTGTGACTCCCTGTCTTATCGCATTTAACTTCTTCCCTTCCTACTGTACAAGAACGGGGTGGGGTGGGGGGGGGGCGAGGGTTGGCGGGAGGTGGAGAGGATCAGGAGAAGTCACTGGAAATATTTACCCTTTGGAACTTGAAGCTGTCCACTATCTCTAACTTGGGAGCATTGATACAGATTGGGGAGGGAGCTTTGTGCCTCTTCAGACATAAGTTTCCACCATCTTGGTCTTGGCACTGTGGTGAAACCACTATTGTATATATTTGCATTCCATATGTAAATGTCATGACCTTTCCTGGTTGACCCTGCTCTCACTGGCTGCATCGTGACTCCTCCCCCTTTCTTCCCCAGAAAGGCTGTCATGTCCCAGCCTGCCCCCAGTTCGAGTTTGGGTCACTGTGAGCGACCAACACAGGGATGCTGCCCATCTCTTGTAAATAAACGTCTTCAGTTTCGGCAACTTCAGTCTTTGTGTAAATGATCGTGCCTTAATCTTATTTACAAGAATTTTTTGAGAACCTGGAAAAGTACATGAAAATCGACCCGAGGCAGCCGACAAGTTCGCGCTCTGGCACAGCAACTTCAAAAAGTTCCTCACAGCTTCCACAGCGATCCAGGATGATGAAGACAAGCTCCATCCGCTGTACTCATACATCGGGCACTGGGCCTACCAGATGGTCTGAGCCTGCCAAACATACGGAGCCACAATGGACATCCTGAAGGACCAATAGAAATTAAAGGTGAACGAGGTCTATGTGTGGCATGTACTCCACGCACAGATAGCAACCGGGAGAAACCTTTAATGACTTTGTCAGGGCTCCGCAGGAATTTGCAAGGGAGTGCAGAACAGCACCCTCAGCTGCTGATCAGAGATGCCTATGTTACACACGTCTGCCCCGGCTACATGAGGCAGAGACTACTCAAACAGAGACAACTGAGCCTACCTCAAACCATCAAACTGGCAAATACTCTGGAGATAGCCATCCACAATGCCGAATCATTCTCCAGCGAACAAGCTGCTGCTTCGTGGGGAAAACGGGGGCCGCCATCTTGGGAGGCAGGATCGCAAGCCTCCTCCCGCTCTGAACTAACTACCGCAGCCGTTAACGACTACCCGAAGTGCTATTTTGACATGCAGACTAAGCACCCAAGGAAACGCTGCCCTGCCAGGGACGCCGTCTATCCAGCAGTGCCACGTGCAAGTGGAGGCAGCTATCTTTGAAGACATCCAGGGTTCTGGAACAGCCACGCATGTGTGCCATGGAGACTGCCCTCCACGATGAGGTCACTTCAGCTTTCTTCCCCTTCTCTTCTGGTGAACTACAATAGAGTCACATCCACACCATGGGGTCCGCCATCTTGGGCACCATCTTACGGGATTGCTAGCAGCCAATGGAACTCCTCAGATGATGAACAGACACCGGCATCAGTAACTCTCAATCAGGATAGACCCCATCAACTCTCCAGGTAATCGGCCACCCCATAGCTTGCCTATTCAACAATGGAAGCACTGAAAGCTTCATTCACCCAGACACTGTATAGCACTACTCCCTTGGGGTGAAGCTACTGGATCTCCATGGCATCCAAATCTCACTCAGCAGAAATTCATGACATTTGCACAGTAACCCTGACTGTCCAGGGTATAGTATACAGGGACTTTAAACTCCTCGTACTGCCACAGTTCTATATGTCCATCCTACTGGGATTGGACTTCCAGTGTTACATGAAAAGTATCACCACAGAGTCCGATGGGTTCCATCCTCCCCTCACGGTCTGGAAGGCAGTACTGCTGGCCTTAAAATCCAAGGGCTTCCCTGTCCCCCACTAGCAAGAGGTTCTACCAGAAGTACTCCAGGCAATCTGGTCCCTCTTGTGTATGGCCACCAATGAGACACCCCATGAGAAACTGTTTACATTCACCAGGAGATCGGCGTCAGGAACCACCTTACCTACCTGGCTGACGTCCCCAGTGCCGGTACTACTCCATAGGCACGTAAGGACAGACCAGTCCAACCCACTGATCGAGAGGGTCCAGCTGCTCCATGCAAACCCACAATATGCCTACGTGGCATTCCCGGATGGATGCGAGGACGCGGTGTCTATCCAAGACCTGGCACACGCAGGGGCATCTGGACCTTCCCCCAACCAGTTGACAGGTATTCCCCCCCAACACATTCCCAACACTCACCACCCCAATCACGCTGACGGTCAACACACACACACCCCCACCCCCACCCCCAGCCCCATCCCCACCCCTGACATAGCCAAGCACTCTAGTCAAGCCAACCGGGATGGACCAGTCAAAACCAGTGGAGACTACCAAGGGGCTCGGTGGTCACAACACCAAAGAAGACTACCAGACAGACTGAACTTATGAGGGGAAGTTAATCACACCATACCCCCTCCCCCCACCCCGGGATCTTCCTTTTAAAAAGATTGGGTGATTGTGGTGAAACCACTATTGTACTTATTTATCATATGTAAATATCATGACCTTTCCTGATTGACCCTGCTCTCATTGGCCGGCTCGTTACTCCTCCCCTTTCTTCCCCATAAAGGTTGCCATGCCACAAGCAGCCTGCCCAGTTCGAGTCCAGATCAGTGTGAGCGAACAACACAGGCAGGCTGCCCATCTCTTGTAAATAAAAGCTTTCAGTCTCGGCAACTTCAGTCAGGCACCATTGCAGATTGGGGAGTGAGCCTTTTCAGACACAGATTTTAAGTGAGAAGAAAGACTTGTTTTTACACAGCGTGTGATTGATATCTAGAACTCGCTGACAGGCATGGTGGTGGAATCAGATACAATCACTCTACTTAAGAGACATTTACACAGGCACTTAAACAGGAGAGGCATGGAAGTATAAGGAACTAGAAGGGGTAAAGGGTTTCATGTAGATGAGCAACAAGGACATTGTGGCCCAAAGGGTCAGTTTGTGCAAGGAACAACCCTGACTCAGAGCTAAAGGTTAACCCTTAGACACCAAAGGGCATGTTCCTGTGCTGCACCGTTCAACATTCCATGTTCATTATTCTGCAACTGTGACCTGTAACTGCAACTAGACTCCCACCAGGAAAACATATGTCCAGCACCTAAGCTCCCATTCCTCTTAATCTTATAAGGAAAAATCGAGTCAACTTTAGTCTCATAAGACAATTATCCATCCCAGCCTTGTGAACCTTCATGCATTCCTCCAATTAATAATAGCTTATCCAAAGGAAGAAGGTCAAACCTGTTTTCTTTACTCTAGGTATAATCTCATGAAGGCACCAGATTACAGCAAGGCTTTACTTCTTTGCTTCCATTCTTTGGCAAATAAAGAAGAACAAAATGATTCCTTTCTTAGTTGCCATATCCAGAAGTTATGCTCATTGTTCTCTGTTCACAGAGACTCTAGGATCCACTGAATACCAATATTTCCCTTTGTCTCCCCTGTGAAAACAACTTGCTGACGAAGTAGATAGCTTCAAATAGAGTGTACAAGTCAGAAACAACCTTTCAGCCTGTGCTGACTATCAAGCACTGATTGGTTATTAATCCTTTTATTTATTCTCCCCACATTGTCAATGACTTTACCTCCCACCTGTACACTGCAGGCAACTTAGTGAAAATTGTAAACCAACCCACGCATCTGTGGGATGTGGGATAAAACCATAGCACCTGGGAGAAATCCAGGTTGTCACAGAAAGAATAGCCAGACTTCACACATGGGGTGGTCAGGAATTAACTTAAGCACTGGGGAAGTGGCACCTCTGCCAGCCACACCACTCCACCATCCCTATGTTTCATATATTTTCCTTTTTCACTGAGCATACTGCTTAAATTGAACTTAAAGAATTATCGCAAATCTCCACCACTCGTCATGAAAGCTCTTTAATCTAGTACCATCAGAAGGAGGTACAGGAGCATTAAAATAAGGACAGCCAGGCTGGGGAAAATAGCTTCTTCCCACAAGTGGTGAGATTGATGAATGATATCCTGTAACCTTGGCAATGGTTCGTAACCGACGTTTTGGCCTTGAGCCCTTCATATAAGTATGAGAAAATGCCGGCAAGCATTTGAACTAAAGAGTGGTGGGGGGGGGGGGGGGAGGGTGGCAAAGGCTGGAGATGATAGGTGGAGAAAGGAGGGAGGGGACAGCAGCGGTGAGGGGGGAGTGGGGATGGCTGGGCAGTGTGGGTGAAAGAACTGGAAAGACAGGAAAGGGGAGGAAGAGGAAAGAAAAGGCAAGCAGATTTAGTGGAAAGCAGTAAAGTCAATGTTCATGGCTGGAGGGTGCCCATACGGAATATAAGGTGATATTCCTCCAATCTGCTGGTGGTCAGGGTGGAACAGAACAGGCAAAACCCTCCCCACTATCGAGAACGTCTACAAGGAATGTTGTGATCAGAGAGAAGATCCACCCCACCCAGCACTCGCTCTGTTCTCACTGTTGCCATCAGGAAAGAGGTGCCACTCAGTGGGTTTTTTTTCATATATAATATTGTCAATTTTATTAACTCTTCACTCTTTATTTTGGGGGGGAGGGTTGGACTAATTTTAAGTTAGACTATTAATATTGTGTTACAATTAACGGGGGGGGGTTATTTTGTGTAGTTTTCTGATGTACTATTGTAATCATACCTTTTTAATTCTTTTTTTCTATTTTTCTTTAAATGTAATTCTTTATTGTATTCATGTTATAAAATTTTAAATAAAGTCTTCAAAAAAAAAGGAAAGAGGTGCCACGAAACTCTCAGTACAAGGCTCAAGAAGAGCTGCTACCCCTCCACCATCAGAGTCCTAAACAATTTATTCAATCAGAGACATATAAGACTTTTACTTTGCACATGATTTATTATTGAATATTTATTTTATGTATTCCACAGTTCACTTGTTTACACTTCTCTCTTTTGTATACGTATTTTTTTCTTGAGTATCATTTTATGCACTACCCAGTAACGTAGAACATAGATCACTAAAGCAAAGTACAGGCCCTTTGGTCTTCAATGATATGTCGACCCATACATTCCTTAAAAAAAGTACTAAACTCTCTCTATCCCATAACCCTCTATTTTTCTTCCATCCATGTGGATGTCTAAGAGTCTCTTAAATGCCCCTAATGTTTCAGCCTCCGCTACCATCCCTGGTAAGGCATTCCAGGCATCCACAATCTCTCTGTGTTTAAAATAAAACACACCCCTGATGTCTCCCTAAATTTCCCTCCCTTCACTTTATATGTATGTCCTCTGGTTGTTTGCTGTTCCTGCTCTGGGAAAATGGCCCTGGTTATCCACCCTACCTTATAATCTTGTAGACCTCTATCAAGTCTCCTCTCATCCTTCTACACTCTAAATTTAGAGAAAAGTCCCAGCTCTACTAACCTTGCCCCATGAGACTTGTTTCCCAATCCAGGCAACATCATGGTAAATCTCCTCTGCCCCCTCTCCATAGCTTCCACATCCTTCCTATAATGAGATGACTAGAAGTGAACACAATATTCTGGTCTCACCAGAGATTGGCAGAGATGCAACATGACCTTTTGGCTCTTGAACTCAATCCCCTATTAATAAAGCTCAACATCCCATAGACCTTAACTATCCTATCAACATGTGCAGTGACCTTGAGGGATGTATGGAGTTGGAGCCCAAGGTCCCTCTATTCATCCACACTCTTGAGTAACCAACCATTAACCCTGTACTCAGTCTTCTGGTTTTTCCTTCCAAATTGCATCATCTCACACTTTTCCGGATTGAACTCCATCTGCTACTTTTCTGCCCAACTCTGCATCCTGTCTATATCCTCTTGTAACCTTCAGCAACCTTCAGCTCTATCCACAACTCTTCCAAACTTCATATCATCCACAAACTTACAGATCCATCCTTCCACCTATGCATCCAGGTCATTTATAAAAATCACAAAGAGCAGGGGTCCCAGAACAGATCCATGTGGCACTCCACTGGTCACTGACCTCCAGGCAGAATTCTTTCCTTCCACTACTACTCTCTGCTTTCTCTATGCAAGCCAATTTTTTATTCACACAACAAATGTTCAACTAATCCTGTGCTCATGACTTTTTAAATGGGGACTTTGTCAAATGCCTTACTAAAATCTACTGCCTTACTAACAGCTATTCTTTTGGTACCTCCTCAGAAAACTCAATTAGAATCGTGAGGCATGGCTTTCTCTTCATAAAGATATGCTAACATCCTTAATTACGCTGTAATTCTCTAAATGCTCATAGATCCTATCCTTAAGAATCCTCTCTAATAGCTTACACCACTGATGTAAGACTCACCAGTCTATAATTCCTAGGATTCTCCCTAATATCCTTTTTAAACAATGGGACTGTATTTGCCATTCCCTAATCTTCCGGAACCTCCCCTATGGTCAAAGAGGACTCAAAGATCATAACCATTCCCCCATCTATCTGTTCCCTCACTTCCCACAGCAACCTGGGATATATCACATCTGGCCCTGGGTCTTATTAATCTTAAGAAGATCCAACTCTTCCTCTTCCTTAGTCTCAACATTGACCAGCAGGCAAGCTTGTTCTATTCTGACCTCACCCTGATGAAGGTTCTTTTATTTTGTGAATACTGATGCTAAGTATTCGTTTAAAACCTCTGCAACCTCCTCCAACTCCAGGCACATATTGCTTCCTTTAATTTTAGTGGTCCCATCTTCATTCTCGTGATCCTCCTGTTCCCAACATATGCATGGAACACCTTAGAGTTCTCTTTAATCCTACATGCCAAGGTCTTATCATGCCCCCTTAGAACTCTCCCAAGTCCTTCCTTAACCTTCCCCCTTCCTCTTGGCTAGCTGTCTCACCTGTTTCATCAACCACAGTTCCCTTTTCCTCCAATCTTTTTCCAGTCCCAGTGGGACAAACCTGTCCTGAACCCAGCACAAATTGTCCTGAAACGTCCTCCACATTAGTTCTGTGCTTTTACCCTTGAACAACTGTTTCCAATTTATACTTGCTAGATCCTGCCTTATCCCATCGAAATTAGCTCTTCCCAATTAAACGCTTATCTATTTCATCTGCTTTTATCCTTATCCATGGCTATGCTAAAGCTCAGGGAGTTCTGATCACTCTCACCAAAATGCTCACCCACCAATAGGTCTGCCATCTGACCAGGGTCATTATCCAGAATTAGATCAAGTATGGCCTCTCCTTCTCATCAGCACACTGTGTCAGGAATCCTCCTTGAATAGACCTGACAAAGTCAGCCCCATCTATCCCTCTTGCAGTCAGGAAATGCCGGTCAATATTATGGAAGTCGAAGTCTCCCAAAACAACCCTGTATTTCCTGCACCATTTCAAAATCTGCCTGCTTATCTGCTCCACAGTGTCCTGAGGGCTATTTGGGGGCTTAATAGACCACTCCTTTCCTATTTTTGACTTCCATTCACACCAACTCAGTACATACCCCCTGTGCAGCGTCCTCCCTTTCTATAGCCGTAATGTTACTCCCCCCCTTCTCTTAACTCCCATCCTAGTCCTTTTAAAACACCTAAACCCCAGAATCTGCATCATCCAATCCTGCCCTTCCTCCAGCCAAGGCTGTATAGTGGCCACAACATCGTAGTTCCACGTTCTGATCCCCGCCCTTTATTCCTAATACTCCTAGCATTGAAATAGACATATTTCAAACACTGTAATTGACTAGATTTATGTTTTGCTCCCTGTTTGTCCTTCCTCACCAACCCAGAGCACATATCATCATGCTTTTGTCCTTATACCCTAATATCTGCATTCACATTCCCATTCCCACCCTCCGTCTAGCTAGTTTAAATCCTCCCCTGCAGCTCTATCAAACCTGCCCACCAGGATATTAGTCTCTTTCCAGTTCAGGTACAGCCTGTCCTTTTTGTATAGGTCAGACCTTCCCCAGAAAAGATCCCAATGATCCACAAATCTGAACCCCTGCACCCTGCACCAATTCTTCAGTCATACATTAATCTACCACAATTTCTGTTCCTACCCTTTCTGGCGCGTGGCACAGGCAGCAATCCTGAGATTACCACCCTTGAGGTCTTGCTTTTTAACTTCTTTCCTAAATCCCTCTATTTCCTCTTTATGACCTCATCCCTACTCCTGACAATGTCATTGATCCCCACATGGACCATGACATCCTCCTGCCTGAGAATGCTGTGGACTCGATCAGAGACATCTTTGTTCTGGCACCTGGGAGCCAACATACGATCCAGAACCTTTGATCTCGTTCATTGAAACTCCTATCCGTTTGCCTAACCAACAAGTCTCCAATCACCATAGCTCTCTTCTTCTCCCCTACCCTTCAGAGCTGAGGGGCCAGAGACGTGACCACTATGACTTGTCCCTGGTAGATAGTTCCCTGCAACAGTGTCCAAAATGCTATACTTATTGTTAAGGGGAACGGCCACAGGGGTGCTCTACACTATCTGCTTATTCCCCTTCCCTCTCCCAACAATCACCCAGCTACCTGCCATCTGACATTTGAGGGTGTCTGTCTCCCTAAAGCTCACTCTATCACTGCCTCTACCTCCCAAATGTTTCATGCAGCTCCAGCTTCCTAACAGTCTCCAAGGAGCTGCAGCTAGATGAATCTCTTGCAGGTGTAGTCATCAGGTCAACTGTGCTACCCCAGATTCCCCATATGCTGCACTCGGAGCATTCCACTGCCCTAGACCTTACCTGGCCTTATTGAAACAAGTCTATCCTTAGCATCTGCTCACTGAAGCTTCGCAAGCCAAAGCCTCAACTCCCAGTCCTATCCTGAGCCACTCACACACTGGCCGATCCACTTGAGTTTGCCCTGTTTATTTGTCACTGCCCCTTATCTGTACCACTCACTCCCACCAATCAGCACTCTGTTTAACCCTTAAATTGCCCTCCACTCCCTTTTTAAATGCCCTCAGCAAAAAAGATGGTTCCCAACACTCACAGCTCTCCTGAATCCCTCACTCCTTCTTTTATAGCAACAGTCCCGATAAAAGCAATATTTTAGGACTGTATGTGATGTTATGTATGGACTTTGACAATAAATCTGAACTTTGATTTTAATTTAAATTTGCCGATGATGCCACTGTCATGGGTTGTATAAAGAAAGATGATGTGTCAGCATACAGGATGGTGATTGAAAAGTTGGCTGAATGGTGCACCAACAACAATGTCACCAAATCTAAGGAGCTGATTGTTGACTTCAGGAAAGGAAAGCCAGAGGAGTACGATCAAGTGATTATTGGGGGATCAGAGGTGGAGAGGATGAGCAAATTTAAGTTCTTGGGAGTCACTATCTCAGAGGATCTTTCCTGGACCCAACATGTCAATGGCATCATGAAGAAAGCACATCACCACCTGTACTACCTCAGGAGTTTGCAGAGGCTTGATATGACACAAGAAACCCTGGTAAATGTGTGGCGGGAAGTGTGCTGACCTGCTGTATCACAGTCTGGTATGAGGACACCAATACACCTGAGCATAAAACCCTCCAAAAGGTAGCTGATACAGCCCAGGACATCACAGGCAAAATCCTCCCCGCTACAAGAACATCTACAGGTAGCGCTGCTGTCAGAGAGCAGCAGCAATCGTCAAGGATCCACATCACCCAGCACACGTTCTGTTCTTGCTGTTGCCATCAGGAAAGAGGTAGAGGTGCCACAAGACTCACACCACCAGATTCAGGAATAGCTGCTACCTCTCCACTATCAGGCTCCTCAATGACAAACTCAGTCATTTAAGAATTCTTACTTTTGCACTTCATTGATTTTCTGTATTGCACAGTCCGTTTACATTTGTTATCTATTTACAGTTCTTTATTTGTTCACATGTGTATGTTATGTACGTGTTTATTTTGGACCAGCAATTAATGGTAATTCTGCCCCTCCCACAGGCAATTCTCTGACAATAAATCTGAAATCTGAAACATTGGTGCAGCTTTCCAATCAGAAACTGACCTTAACAACTTCGCCTTTCAGATTGTGGAAGAGGAGCTGAGGTTCCTGGTTGTCTTGCAAGTCATACTTCAAATTATGGCTGAGGGTAGATTTAAGGAAATCAGTTCTGAGACCTTTCAGTATTAAATGCAAGGCAAGCTACCCCTTTTTGACGAGTCTTTGCAGCCATGCTTGGCATGAAGCCAGTAGAACTGGGGAAGGGTGTGAGAGTCGGAGGGGAGGACAAGTAAGATGGGCGTATGGACTGATGTATGACTTTGAGTGGAATTCTGTTCCAAATGGTGGGTCATCCTAACGGAGTTGAGCAGACATCTCTTCCTGTTCTCCCCAGGATATCTCAAACCAGTCATTATTGTAACTTGGGAAATGAGCTCTCTTGAGAATGGGGAAGTGTGATTTTAAAGTTATTTTTAGACATACATCATGGTAACAGGCCCTTCTGACCCACGTGCCCAATGCCCCTGCAATACACCAATTAACGTACAACCCTCTAAAACCCCGAACGTTTTGAATGGTGGGAGGAAACCGGAGCACCAGAATGGAAACCCAAGCAGATGAGGGGAGAGGGTGCACAGTCCTTACAGACAGCGTCAGATTCGAATGCGGGTCACTGGCACTGTAGTTGGTGGCGATGGCATTAACCGTGAGTATGTGTTAAAAAGTTCCAGTCAACCATTGGAATGAGGAACCCATGATTAATCCCTTGTTTTGTCTCATCTATTGATGTTAAGTTGAACAGAATAGAAGGCACATGGTATTATTAAAGTCGTCAGCAATGAATTCTGATCTCAGTCCAGTGAATCTAGAGATGCAATGGGATGGAACATGATGCTTGCCTTTTCATTGCAGTAATTCAAAAGGATACTACAATGCCAATCGGTCCAAGAGGAACTGGTAAAGCTCCGGCATCTTCTTAATTGATCATCCAACTAAACTAGGAGCCTGCAAAACAAAATCAGACTGGATTTAATGCACATTACAGCATCGTCCGAATGCAAAACTGGATTCTGCCTGCTGTCGAGGTGATCGGAATACAGGTATCTGACCTTTATGGGCGTTCCGCTGGTAACTCACATGACATTTATCTCCCATCATTGTTTCTCCTTCACCACAATTTCAGAGAATTCTCCCCCACCCCATCCTTTACATTGCTGGGCCACTCTTACTTTCCCTCATGTACTACTCGTTTCTTGTTTCGATCTGCTTCTTAACTCCCTTATATGAAACTAGTATCTTGATACTCAGGAGACAAGATTCTTGATTACGTGAAACAGTGAGACCTTTTTGGAATAGAATTTAAATTTAAAATTTTGCTTGATCCTATACTTTTTTTTTAATTGAGTTATATTGGGAAATTGAGTTTGGAATTTAAATTAGATAAATCTCAAATTGCTTTTCTGAGATTGGCATTAGCTGTGGCAAGAAAATATTTGGCAATTACTTGGAAAAATAAGACTGATTTGAGTATTCAACGGCGGCATTCGGAAATGAGGTCTCATATCCCATTGGAAAAGATAACATACAATTATTCTTTTTTTTGTTAAAGTTTGGAGCCAGTATATGAGATGTATGGGTTTGAATTTGTAATAGATTTTTGCCCACAGTTGGTGGGGTTGCACCAAACCATGGCAATAGTTGATGATTGTTATACAAGTTGATCTCTTCTATCTTCTATTCTTTCTTTTGTTTTCTGTTGGGGTAGATTAAAGGGGGGTTGGGAGGGGTGGGGGATTATATGGGACAAATATTATGAATTTACTAGCATTTTTATTTTGATTGTATGACTTATTTTGATTAATAAATAAAATTTATTAGTATTCTTAAAACTAAAAATGTTATAATGCAGGAGACAAAGATTCACCATCAGCAGAAATTGCCCAGAGAGAGAAAGAGAAGCAAACTAGAATTCCCCCCCCCCACCCACAGCCTTTGAGCGTCCGTCGATTTGCCTCCTGCGCTTCCACAGCCTCTGCAACCTCAAAGACCAGTCCAAACTATCAGCAAACTGAGCTCTAGATGCAAACCTCTGACATGATCAGGAATCCTTCAGCAAGTGCCCTCTTGCATCCCAATTCTGATCCCAAGCCTGCTACCTCCTGACATCCCCACTCAGACCCCTTCCCGATACTGAGAACACTGGACAGTGTGAGACTCCCCCATTCCTCACCCTCTATACTTACCACCAGCGTGGCCCCGGCTATTTCCATTTCCTCTTGATTCACCTTGCCTGCTGCATTCTGTCCACTGACAGTGGGCAGAGTCAGTGTCAGGGCAGACAAGAGGAGTGCCTGCATCATCTGTCCCAACCGAAGCAAGAGCCAGGTATGTGGCAAGCTCCGATCTTGGAACTAGCTTGGAGTGAAACCACTGGGCATGGGGAGGAGACCTAGCTGGCATCGAATTGAAGATAAATAGGTGGCTGGATCTGGGTGAAGGACGTGTAAAGAAAGTATTGCTCAGTGCTCAGCTTATTGAAAGTGAGCCCAGCCTCTCAGTGGGTGTTCAGTGCTGTTCAACTGCACTGAGTGGGTTAGTTCCTGTCCCACCCCTAACAGGTGTCAGCTCAATTTCTTTCTCAAGAAGCTAATCATTAGTTGGGTTGACACGTCAGCAGTACAACTGGTGGATCTCTGAATGCAAAGCCAGCAATTGCATGGCAGTGAACTGTTTGTATGGAGTGGCCACTTGCCAAGGTGTGTAAGAGGGAGGCATGCTTTTGGTCAGAGGGGTAAGAAGCTGGGCATTGGGACGAGGAGGCTGGGTGGATACCAGAAGTGGTATAGCCCTCAGGAGCACTGAGGTACTATCTCAAGAGGGTATGGCTGCTGCACCTGTGGCATGGCAGCACTGTTGCAGCTGTGGTGACGGCGAGCCTGTTGCAGCTGTCGGAATGGGGACTCTATAACTCTTAAGGTAAAGGGTGAAATGACAGTGACTCTGTTATAGGTGTGGTGATGGGGGCACTGTTATTAGCGCAGATCTGGGAGGAATGGTGGAGCAGAGACCTGTTATTCCAGGGTTCCTCTGCAGGGCCTACTGCCGGACTTGTCCTGCCTGATGGCTCCATTCGTAGAATAGGGCTGGCAGTGGAGTTTCTATAGAGTTGCGGGAACAGCAGACCAATGCGGGACAGCAGAGCAGATGCACACCTCGCCCCCCACCCAATCTCCAACCTGCCAAGAAGTACCCTGAGACAAGACCCCCGGGGTACGAACCCCCACTTATGGGCCAGTTGGGTTTGGCAGCTGCAGGTCTCAATCCAGAATGCAGGCTGCTATGGCTGGCTCGTGGGAGCCAGGTATCAGGACCGGGTTCCCTGATGGTGCTGAGGATGAGCAGGGCTCGTGAAGGGGCTCAGCCGCTAACCGTATCAGGGGTTTAGAACTGGGGGTGGGAAAGGGGGAAATCAGAGCTCAGGTTCGCTGCTGGGACTGGAGGTGATGTCGCCATGGAGGTAACAAGGGAGCAGGAGGTGATGGCATCGGATGGGGTTGACGGGATCCACAGACAATTAGTGTCTCTCAAGGGACTCCCTTTTTTTCCCTCTTTCTCACTTTGTGTGACTTTATGGGGCAACACACTTTGTGCATTTCATTTACCAGACAGCAGAGGAATCTTGAATTCCTTTTAAATTTGGAGGGAAAGTCCAAGGTGTGTCAAAAGTCAGCAAGATAGGGTGGTCAAGAAGACTCAGTGTTTAAGAACTGGATGGTTCCAATATCCAATATTTTTAAAATATTGGTGAGGCCACAGCTGGAATATTGTGGGCAGTTCTGGTCTCTCAAACACAAAGGGCATGGTTACATTGGAGAGGGTTCAGAGGAGATTCACCTCCGGGATGGAGACAATATGAGGAGAGATTGGCAAGGACAGGTTCATTTTCTACAAATGAAGAATCTCTTTCCTGTTACCCTGTAACCAGCTGTTACCCTGTATTTACCTATTACTTGTTGGCCTGTCTTATCTGTTAACCTATATCCACCTCTGACTTCTTACCTGTTAGCTGTATCCACCTACAACTCACTGTTAGTCGGTGCTCTTCCTCCCTCCCTCTCCTATCCTCCTCCCTCCCTCCTCTCACCTCCTCCCCACCTCTTTATTCAGGCATCTACCCATTTTTCCAGAGGGCTGGGGCCCAGAACATCAACTGTCTTTTCCTTCCTACGGATGCTGTCGAGTTTCCCTATCACTGCTGCAGGTTTTGCACTCGACCCTAGCGTGTGTAGATTTTCTTGTTTATCTCCATCAGGTGGGTTGGGGGGGCTGATGGAGGTGTTTAAACTTGTATGAACATTCTTAGGAGAGATGGACACTCACTGTGGCAGAGATGTTCACAAAAAGGCAGATTAGTGGAAAAGCCAAGACTCTAAACAAGGGTCAATGTGGTCATGACAAACTCAATGCTCTCTACTTCACAGAAGCAACTAGCAAGTGTCCAGTGTTACATGTCTGTTTGGTTCTTGGGACCAAGCACTGTTAAATATGGTCAGGTGCCTCAGGTAATTTGTCTTCACTGCCAAGGAGTGGAGACAACTCTCTGGATCTATGATGCACGTCCCTTTGCTTCTCAATCCAACAGTTCAAGTGAAAAGCTTGAATTGATAATGTTAATTCCAGGGAGCAAACGCAGCCATTTTACACTAATTAATAAATGAAATTCTCAGCTCTGAGGTGCTCTGTGCTATATTGTAATATTAATAAGAATTTCTCAATAAAATATTAACATCCCTTCAGCTTTCATGCCAGGAGTAAATTACATGATGCAATCAAATTGAAGGATTCAAATAGTTTGTGCCGAGAGAACTAGATACTGGCTGCAAATTATAAACTCCAATTGTTCGCACAGTTTGCCTGAAGAATACCAAGTATCACAGAGAAAGTTGAAGGCTGGACACTAACCAAGCCACCCTAGTTTTGTATGTGGCAATGGACCTGTGAAACTGTGTTGTACCCTCAGAGTCACCCTGACCGCAATCAGATATGATGTTATTTTGTGTCACAACCGCTGGTTCAGAATATTCACCTGTGGAATTTTTATTCTTGTTCCCAAGGCTAACTTAATTTTTTTCAGATGACTGGACTTGAGTTTCTACTCTCAGAGCTGATAGTAAATATCATAAACAGACTCCAGTGTCCTTTCTAAATGACAAATTACATGGTTTTTTTTTCTTTTCTTAATAGGATGAATTGCTGTATCTGATAGCATGAATTTTTTTTGGAATATTTATAAATTTTCATACTCAAACTTCAGCAATTTCCCGTAATCAGTCACAAAATGCAGTTATCCATTATAAACAAGATTCGCCGTTGAGTCTGAGCCATTCCCCACCACCCCACCCCAACCCTTGACGGATCACAATTACATACAACATTAAAGACACCCATAACAAAGGAAGGGAACACATCAGGGATTTGTAACGAACCGATAGCCAGCTCCCGGACTGTTACATTTTACATTACTTGACTGGGCTGGAATGGACCCCTATGCCCCTCCCTCAGTAGAAGGAAGACAGAGAAGGCAGAGGGGTGAGAAACGCAATCCATGCTATAAACTGTGATCCTATAACATTTAAATATGGTTGCCAAATTTTTAGAAAAATATTGTATTTTTTTTCTTAAGTTGTAGGTAATTTTCTGCAGGGAAACAAAGCTTTGACTATCCATAATTCCAGCTCATTATCCTCAAGTGAGAGTCAGATTTCCATGTAACCGCTATGCATTGACAGGCCTCCACACCCCATCGCTGGTGGTAGTAGCATAGCTGTCCCAGGGCATTCACTTGCCTCTCTTCTGGCCTTGATCTTGCCAGGAATTATTTGTGGGGCTTGCTGATGTGGTCTATGATGGCGCTGGTGTCCTTCTCCGCTCTCCGGAGCATGTTCGCCCAGGCAGTGACCCTCCGAGGGTTGCTGAAGTCCTCGTCTGTGAGCAAGAGCTGTATATCCTCAGGTAGCTGCTCCAGAATGATCTGCTCAAAGAGCAGGCAAGGCTTGTGGCCGCAGTTAAAGCGATCATCTCGCTCATTAGGGTAGACGGAGCACCGTCCCCCAATCCATCTACATGCAGCAATCTGGCAGTGTGCTCGTGTTGGGAAAGCCCAAAAGTGCGGCTTTGTAACTCTTGGAGGACCGTGTATTTGCCTTGCTCATGAGGCTACCATAGCAAATGCATGACCTTTGCCGCTGTGTCCTGATCGAGGGTGCTCACGATGCAGTAGTGGGTGTCATCAGCGATGTAGTGAAGCTGGAACTGAGCCTCGGCCTGGTCGAACCACACAGGGGCTGCGACACCCAGAATGTCGGAAGCCTGAGAGAGATTACTTGGATGGTCACTGGCTCCGCCTGATCCATCATCTTCGGGCCCAACTGCCAGTTGGACCTGTTGGGGTCACCAATGTAGCTTACTCGCTACGCGAAGAAGAACGACACGCACACCAAAGCCTTGGAAAATGAGACTGATTTATTGCTCTGGCCATCAAGTTTATATGGGCCCCGGCCTCAAATTTAACATCTCCTCAACGAGTGACTGTGCTTCAGCTGGACCAGGGCCTGAGCTCCAGATCTTTCTCTCTCTGGAATCGTCTTTCCTCCTTGAATTTTCACAGTTTGATCACCACCCTTATAGCCGGATCTGCAACTTGTTGGATTTATATCACATCTCTCCACTAGCGACCACAGACCCCCTCTAGGCTTTGACTCTGGCGATGTGGTCTTTGAGGTGACTTTTTAAAAAAAGCCATTCCAGAAAAATACAGATGCAATATTGTTGTTAGAGCTCAGACCCAGTCAGTGTTTATTTTCTCATGGCTCTGCCTTGTAAAAATAACCATCCCTGGGGCTTCAGCTTTTGTTTGAAACCACGAACTGATTCTGTGGCCGGAATGAACTTTCTTACTCAGGGGTCCTCACCCCTTTTCCTTTTCACCCACACACTCCCTTACTAATCACTGAGCCCCCTATGGCATAGGGATTACTTAAAGTGGGATGGGAGTGGAAAGGTAAAGGTAGAGAAGCACTATTCTGACTGACTTCAGCTGTCATGAAAAATCCCAGCAGGCCTCCACTGGGTGGCGCCATGTGCCCACAAACCAAGAGGGATCAGTGCCCAGAACAAGGGAGAACCGGTGGAGATACCCACCACCCCCACCCAGAATAGTAATTCATGACATACAATTGCTCAGGAGCAGTCAAATTGAAATCCCTACCAGCGAAGTATGTGTGCAAAATTCAGCCCCTATGCAAAGAAACTCAACAGTGCAAAGTCAAATATGTAACTGCACATTTATTGTGCAGTAGCAGTAATGTTCCAGCTAATTTCTTCCACCCTCTGCCTCTTCTGAATTCTGTATTTTGGGAGCTTAGCCCAGTAACAATAAACCTCGTGATTCAGTCTTCTTTTACCTCTGAGCTTTTCCCTTTGGCTCCTGCTGGACTTGATTCTACCTTGGATCCATGACCATCTCGTGGAATCCCCTCTTGTTCTCAATGGACCCAGGACAAACCCTGCAGCCCATTGAACAGCCAAACACTCTTCATGAGCAGTGAATGCTTTGACATGAATCTGACTGTTCTCCAAAATTCTACTCATTTGTCTTAAATTGTGTTCAAAGTCCAGCAGTCAAACCACAATCTGCCATCCAATCCCACCCAGCCAATATGTGAATACAATGCACCAATGTCCTTGAACATTAACTGACTTGGTCTTGGAACAAATGGGGAAAGACAACGGACAATTGATGAATGTAGACAACATTGCCCTGTTGGTAATGGAAAGAAAGCTCCACACATCATGCAAACTCATTCGACCTTCAGGTACCCCCTGCACCTGCAGTGGGAGAGGCTGCAATTTCCACACCCACTTCAGCCATCCTGGAACCCTCAAAGTAAAAGCAAATCCTCAATCCAAGTCTCCCCTCACCCCCATTGACGAGATCTACCGGGGTCATTGTCTGAAGAGGACGTGCAAAATCAATGAGGACCTCTTCCACCCTGCACACAACATCTTTCAGCTGCTCCTGTCAGAGAAGAGATACAGGAGGATCAGAGCCAGCACCACCAGGCTGAGGAACAGCTTCTTCCCACAAGCAGTGAGAATCCTGAACGACCAAAGGAACTGCTCACACTAACCCTCCAGGACTCTCATAATCATGAAACAATATTTGTATTTATTTGTATAGATTAAAAAATTGTCCTGCATATGTTTTTTTTTTGTCTGTCATGTCTGGTTTTGTGTGTGTGTGTGTGTGTGTGTGTGTGTGTGTGTGTGTGTGTGTGTGTGTGTGTGTGTGTGTGTGTGTGTGTGTGTGTGTGTGTGTGTGTGTGTGTGTGTGTGTGTGTGTGTGTGTGTGTGTTTTGCACCAAGGACTGGAGAACGCTGTTTCGTCAGGTTGTACTTGTGCAATCAGATGATAATAAACCCATTTAGTATTGCTTTTCAGTTAACAGTACCTGAAAAGTGACAGTTGTAGTTTTATGCCTAATAACAGTGGTAATTAACAAACTATTCATTTTGGATGTCCTGAGAATGTGTGTCATACAACATAAATTCAGCTCTGTTCATGTATTTAAGACGACAAAGGATTACAAAGAGTTTTCAGCTTACAAGTTGTCTGCAACAGTTTATCGGTGCAACCTTCTTTATATAGGCAACAATGCTGCAACTTGCAAGTATAGAGAGTCTGCAATTGTCCAAACCAGTTGGACAAATGAGCTGAAGACAGGTGAAGTCATGATGACAGGCAATCTTTGGGAGAGGGTTAGGGAACTGGAGTGGGTTAGGTTGCAATACATCATTTCAACAATTCAAACAGGAACTGGAGCTGATTAAACTCAGAATCATTTGGGAGGCAGCAGGGGTGATAGACAGTAGCTTCAGAGAGAGTCACCCTCAAAAGTAAGGAGGCAGTCAGCACAGAGCACCCCTGTAGCTGTTCTCCTCAACAATAAGAGTATATTTTGGATACTGTTGGGGGGAACAATCTACCAGGGACCAGTTGTGGACAGGGGTAGTGCTCCCGTACTTGACCAAGTTTACAAGTAATACATTCCAGTTGAGAATTCACGAAGCGTAGCTAAAAGAAAAATGAGGATTGTGAGAGATGAATAAAACTAATATAAAAATATGAGAGATGAAGAAAACTAGTATTGATATATGTGTATTGAATAAAGACAGTATGAATAGGATAAGGGTAGATAATAGAATGTAGGAAGTAAAGTTAGTCTGAATAAGATAAGGGTCTTCTAGCCTTAGGCAGAATTAGTGGGGATTGAAGATCAGTGGTAGTGGTTGCATATAAAATGCTGCAGGGATTTCAGGGAAGCAGGTGTTGGGGTGGGAGGGATGGGAAAGCGCATACGCGAGTCACGTGCATGTGGCGTCAGATGCACCGAGCTTTTTTCTAGGGGGAGTTTGACACCATTTCTAGCTCCTCCGACTAAACCACGTGCTCGGCAGTGGGAAAAAGAAAGGGAAGAAATTAAAGAGGAAAATAACAAAAAGTGAGTGACAGAAGCAAGAAAAGTGAAAGAGGGAATGTGAGAAGGGAGAGCAAGGGGTGGGGGGGGTGGGGTGGGCAGGGGGCTGAGGCGAAACTGGAGAAGCTGAAGCCAGGCCAGCAATAGGTCATTAGATGTTCTTTTTATCATAGCTGATTACTTGGTTCAAATTTAGGTGGCTAAAAGTGCAAAAAAACCTTATTGGCTTTATTTCTGGGAAAAAGGTCATTCATTTTAAATGGGTAAAATGCACAATTGTCGTCATTTCTTTACTTGTTGATAATTATTTAAAAAAAAAAAATTTTTAGACCTCACATTCAAGTTTTATTTCTTGTCTGTTGCTTATTTTATGCTTCAGTAAGCTTTATTTGTTCTATTTCAAAATTTTAACCCCATTACCTGCCACAGATGTTTGAACAAACCACATGTATTATTGTACTTCCGCATTTATTTTGTGTACTTTTTTTTGAAAAGTTTATTTAAAATTTTACAAAATATGAACATAAAATACAAAAATGTAAAAAAAATCCCTCTAAATTATGCCCCTATACTCCACACCCCTCCCCCACCCTACTATCCCTCCTCCCCCCCCCCGGAGCTTAACATACACAAAAGAAAGTATTAAAACAAACAAATAGAGTGGGTTAGGTTGCAATACATCATTTCAACAATTCAAACAAGAATAATAAAAAATTTACTTGACATCTAAATTCAAACTTTTCAAGTATGGAGTCCATATTTTTTCAAAAAAAGAATAAATTTTTCATAAATTATATGTATTTTTTTTCTAAGCATAAACATGATTGAATTTCATTATCCCATCTCTGTATACTCAAGTCCGCATCATTTTTCCAAGTTACTGCTATACACTTTCTAGCTTCTGCCAAACTCAACCAAATAAATGCAATCCAAGATTTATCCAAACATGCTGCTCATGGATTCATATATCCTAATAAACACAACCATGGATCCACACACAAATCTATTTGAAATAAATCTTGCAAAAATTTTTATAATCTTTTCCCAGAAAAGTTTAACCTTTGTAAAATTCCACACAGAGTGAACAAAAGTACCTATCTGATCTCCACACTGAAAACACAAATCAGAGTCTCTAAAACCATACCTCTTTAACTTTTCAGGAGTTAAATATAACTGATGCAGAAAATTAGAATTAACTAAACTATAATGCACATTAACTAATTTTGTCACACTATACAAACATAGATTTGACCATTCTTCCTCAAAAATAGAAGTAGATAATTCCTGTTCCCATTTATCTCTTATTCTCAATACACCTACCTTCTTCATTTTTACCTGTAACAACAAATACATTTCAGAAACAAACCCTTTCTTTCCCTTATCCATAAGCAATATTTCAAACTTTGATTGTGTTGGTAATATAATTTCTCGACCAAAACTATTCATTAAAAAATCACGTACATGATAATAGGCAAACAATGTATTTTGTGATATCCCAAACTTCTCCCTAAGCCTATCAAATGAAAGTAATAAGCCTGCCTCAAAACAATCTTCAATTAATACCAGACCCTTTGAATCCCATTCCTTCAAATAAAGATTATGGATAGAAGAAGGAATCAAATGATTTTGATATAACAGAGTTTTAATTGAACATACATCCTTCGAACCTATGAATTGGTTCCACTTATTCCATACTTTAAACAAATGAGTTAAAACGGGTAACTTATGCATTTGTAAAAGCAGTAATTTCCATTTATATATAAAATTATGTATTGATCTTTCCTGTATCTGATCCATTTCTACATAAGCCCACATCGGTGGTTGATCAATATCAATCTACTATTAAATTTCAACTGCGCTGCCTGATAATAATTTTGAAAATGTGGTAACTGAAGGCCTCCCAAATGATATGACCACTTTAACTCTTGCATCGATACTCGAGATAATTTACCTTTCCATAATAAAGAACGTTTCACTTTATTTAATTCTTTTTAATATTTCCCCGGTATAGGACATGGAATTGATTGAAACAGATTCTGAATACATGGATATATATTCATTTTGATATAATTTACCCAACCAATTAATGTTAATGGTAAGTCATTCCATTGATTTAAGTCAGACTTAATCTTATTTAACAAAGGTAAATAATTTAAACCATATAAATTCTTAAACTCCTTATCAATAATGACATCTGAATACTTAATCATATCTGACCATTTAAATTTAATAATTTATATATTTTTATATTTTTAGTCATTTTTATATTTTATGATAATTAATGAGTGCAACAGTGCAATACTTTGTCATGTTGTTAAACTATACAACACTCTCATCTATACAATGGCAAATACAACATGGCGGCCACCAAGGGCCAGTCTTGCAAGATCTTCTTGTCGCCGATTTTGGTGAGCTCCCACACCTAAAAAATTAGCACCACACCCCTTGTTGTGCAGGTCACGTTTCTGGCACAGAGTCTGGCATTTCAGCTCAGAAAAGGGAGGGGGAGGAGATAAATGGTGATTGGGGATTCACCAGTTAGAACAGATAGGAGGTTCGGTGAACGGGATCGAGGATCCTGAATGGTAAAGTTGGCTCCCAGCTACCAGGGTCAGGGATGTCTCTAATCGAGTTCACAGTATTCTGGATGGGGGCGGTGAGCAGCCAGAAGTCATGGACCAGGTGGGCACCAATGACATAGGCAGGAGCAAGGATGAGGTCCTGAAGAAGGAATGTAGGGGGTTAGGAGGAAGCCAAAAAGCAGCCCCACACAGGTGGTAATCTTAGGGTTGCTGCCTGTGCCACGCACCAGAGAGGGTAGCAATAGGAAGTTGTGAGAGATGAATTTGTGGCTGAAGAGTTGGTGCAGGGGGCAGGGGTTCATATTTGTGGATCATTGAGATCCCTTCAGGGGAAGGTCTGACCTGTACAAAAAGGACAGTCTGCACCTGAACTAGAAAGGGACCAATATCCTGGCAGCCAGGTTTGATAGAGCAGCGGGGGAGGGTTTAAACTAGGTTGGCGGGGTGGGGGGGGGGGGGGTGGGGGGTGGAATCAGAATGTGTGTGCAAAGAACAAGACAGAAGGTGATTGCTATGTGTTCTGAGTTTGTGAGGGAGGACAGGCAGGGGAGGAAGCATAAACTTAGTCAGTTGGAAGGTTTGAAATGTGTCTACTTCAATGCATGGAGTACTAGGGAAAAAAAAGAGAGGAATTTAGAGCATGGATCAGTACTTGGAACTACAATGTTGTGACCACTACAGAGACTTAGCTGGTTTCCTGATGCAGGTACCGGGGTTTAGGTGTTTTAAAGGAAATACGAAGGGAGGTCAGAGAGGGAGGGGGTGGGAGTAACATTAATGGTCAGGGATAGTATCACGGCTGTAGAAAGGGAGGATACTGTAAAGGGAGTGTCTACTGAATTGGTGTAGGTGGAAGTCAGAAATAGGAAAGGACAATTACTGTATTGAGAGTAGTCCATAGGCCCCCAAATTGCTCTTGAGACACCAAGGAACATGGAATGGTGCAGAAATTACAGATCTGACTGCGTGGGAAAGATGGTGCAGAATTTGTCAGATCTGTGCAAGAAAGATTCCTGTCTTAGTATGTGGACCAGCTGACTAGCAGAGAGGCTGTACTGGATCTAGTACTGGGTAATGAACCTGGTCAGGAGGCTGACCTCTCGATGAGGAGCATTTCGGTGACAGTGATCATAACTCCCTGAGCTTTAGCATTGCTCTGGACAAGGATAAAAGCAGATAAAATTGGGAAGCATTTAATTTAGGAAGGCTAATGGGATGAGGCAAGAACTAGGGAGAGTAAATTGAGAACAGATGTTCACGGGTGAAAGCACAGAAGTAACATAGAGGATGATTAGGGATGACTAGCACTGGGTTCAGGATAGGTTTGTCCCACAGAGACAGGGAAAAGATGGCAGGAAAAATGATCCGTGGTTGACAAAACAGGTGAGGCAGCTGGTTAAGAGAAGGAAGGAAGGAAGCATACATTACATTAAGGAAGCAGGAACCAGGAAGGGCTCATCTGAAGTATACGGTAGACAGGAATGAACTTAAAAATGGACTTGGAAGAGCTTGCAGGGGGCATGAAAAGCCCTTGGCATCTAGGAATAAGGTAAACCCTGAAGCATTCTATGTGTGTGCAGAACAGAAGGATGATCAGAATGAAGGTGGGGACACTTAAGGGGAAAGGAGGCAACATGTGCCTGGAGGTGGACGAGGTTGGGAGGTCATAAGTGATTTTTTTTGTTTCAGTATTTACCAAATCAGAGTGAGGTCAGAATAGAATGGCTGGTGTGCTGAACAATGTTGAGATTAAGGAAGAGGATCTTCTTAAAAACATTAGCATTATTCCTGGGGCCATACGCGATATATCCCCAGGTTGCTCTGGGAAGTGAGATAAGAGATAGCTGGGTCATTGGCTATGATCTTTGAGTCCTCCTTGACCATAGGGGAGGTGCCAGAGGATTGGAGAATGGAAAATGTAATCCTATTGTATAAGAAAAATAATAGGGAGAATCCTGGGAATTATAGACCACTGAATCTTATGTCAGTGGTGTGGAAACTATTGGAGAGGATTCTTAAGGATAGGATTTATGAGCATTTGGAGAAGTCCAGTCTACTCAGGGATAGTCAGCATGGCTTTGTGAGGGGAATGTCATGCCTCACAAGTCTAATTGAGTTTTTTGAGGCGGTAACAGAAGAAATTGATGACGGTAGGGCAGTAGATGTGGCCTACATGGATTTTAGTAAGGCATTTGACAAGGTTCCACAAGGAGACTTGTTCAGAAAGTCATGAGGCATGGGATCCATGGAACCTTGGCTAAGTGGATTCAGAATTGGCTTGCTCGTAGAATGTAGAGCATAGTCGTGGATGAAAGTATTCTACCTGGAGGTCAGTAACTAGTGAAGTTTTGCGGAGATCTGTTCTGGGACCTCAGCTCTTTGTAAATTTTTTATAGATATGATAGATGAAGAAGTGAAAGGATGGGTCAGTAAGTTTGCAGATGATACAAAGGTTCGGAGAGTTGTGGATAGTCTGAAGATTCTCATTGGTTCAAAAGGATATAGACAGGATGCAGAGTTTGGCCGAAAAATGGCAGGTAGACTTGAATCAGAATAATTATGAGGTGATGTGTTTTGGAAGGACAAACCAGATAGCCAAGTGCATTGTTAATGGTCAGATACTTAACTGTATTGAGGAACAAAGTGACCTTAGAGTCCAAATCCATACATCTCTCAAGGTTTCCACACTGGTTGATAGGATAGTTAAGAAGGCCTATGGGATTCTGGGCTTCATAAGATTAGGGGATTGAGTTCAAGAGTTGATAGGTCATGTTGCAACTCTACAAATCTCTGGTGAGACTACACTTAGAATCTTATATTGAGTTCTAGTCACCTCATTATAGGAAGGATGTGAAAGCTATGGAGAGGGTGCCGAGGAGATTTACCAGGATGTTGCCTGGATTGGAAAATAATTTCTATGAGGCAGGGTTAGCAGAGCTTTTTTTTTGTTTAGAGCGAAGAATGATGAGCAGAGACTTAATAGAGGTCTACAAGATTCTGAGAAGCACAGATAAAATGGACAGCCAGAGCCGTTTTCCCAGGGCAGGAATAACAAACACCAGGGGACATCTTTACAAAGTGAAAGGAGACAGGTTTAGGGGAGACATCAGGGGAAAGTTATTTTTTACAGAGAGACTGTGGATACGTGAAATGCCTTGCCAGAGGTGGTGGTGGAGGCAAAAACATTAGGGCCATCTAAGAGAGTCTTAGACAGACACATGGATGACTGTAAAATTGAGGGTTACAATGTAGGAAGGGTTTAGTATTTCATTTTTGGTAGGGCACAACATCAATGGCTGAAGGCCCTGTGCTGTGATATTCTATGAGGAGAAGCAGAGAGACTCGGGGATGGAGATCTGAAGCTTTGATCTGGCCAGCTGAAGTTTCAGATCCTTTTGTAGGAGAAGAGAGAGGAGAATGTGCATAAGGCACAGAGAGTCCTCCGGCTGAGGGGTTGCATATGCTGGGACAATATTAGGGAGTGAGGTCTGATAAACTAAGCAACAGACGTGCGTCACGCTGTAGCTTGTCAGCTCACTGCCAACTACAATAAAATTCTGAGCAAAAACGATGTCAGAAATCGAACAGAAATAATAACATTAGCATTCCAGAGCTGGGAAAGTACATGCAGAGCAAGGCTGGGGCAGCCCAACCTTTGGAATTAACCATCTGCATGCTTTCCCCCTGCAGGATCCACTGACAAGAGTGGAAAAATACTTAAAAATCATGGGAACATGCTGCGGTCCCAAATGGATCTGAAGCATACAGTTTTAAAGAGTCAAACACCCGGTTGGTATTTGTGTCGAGTTGGCAAAGTTGCTAGGTGGGCATACCATTTGCTTCTGTCAAGTTCATTTGCCTCAAACCATGGGAGTACTTCTGGGGCAAAGGGAATGGTTTGTGTGCCATTCACTGCAAGGATAGCGATGTGTTTGGCCAGCACCTGTACAGTATACACAGTGTAAAGACTAGCACTTCTTCATTCCTCTTTACATCAGCTTCTCTCCTCTGCATGCCCAAAGTTTTGGTCAGACACATTGACCATTCTTTATCTTCCACTGATGCTGCTCGAGCTGTTGGGTTCCTCCAGCAAGTTGTGCAGTTTTAGAAGGCAGCATCCCCTGTGTGTCTCCGGCCTTTCTCTCTTGCCCGTGAGTGTGAGGTTCATGCCTGTCTCTCATTGTTGGTTACTGTAAATTATCAGGTGCAAGTATCTTCAGTTACTAACTGCAGATCTGCCATGTTCTTTTGCTTTGTACCTTCATCCTATTATCCCTTGATCTCTCGTGCATTGACAGACCTTATCCCCTCCCTTGTTCTGCACCTGTAATTTTCCCAATGCATATGAAAGGTCACTGACCTGGAAGCACGCTACTGAGCACTTTCTGAAATTGAATAATACAGTAAAAACGCTTGGTATCCGGCACTGATGGGGATTTGTAGATGCCGGATAAGTAAATTTTACACTTTCATGAGACTGCGTGTTGCACGGATTGGTGAACTGACTGCTGGGAGAATGCCAATTTTAAATTTTCAGATTTTTTACCTATTTATTTTCAGCAATTTTTTTTGCTGGTTGCTTGAATTATGGATAAGGATGATGCCTTCCTTCCACAATGTACCTGAACGGGAGCCTTATTCCACTGTGCTAATTTGTCCTGAAGACTAATCATTGGTGATCCCAAGCTATTCTATGGACAAAGAGGTAGAGAACATGAGAGCATATTTAAATTTATTGTCAAAGTATACACATGACATCACGTACTACCCTGAGATTCTCTTTCCTGCTGGCCAGGCAGAATTTCTAATTGTCAGTAACTGTAAACTGTACTCAAGCTGAAAGGAATGTCAACAAACTGATGGTGCAAATGATGAAGAATAAATATTCAGAAATAAATAATGAGCAAGGTAAGTGTCCTTAAATGAGCCTCCAATTGAGTGTGTTGTTGAGAAGTCTGATGATGGAGGGGTAGCAGCTGTTTCTGAGCCTGGTGATATGTCCTTTGGCACCTATGGCTCCTTCCTGATGGGAGCAGTGTCCTGGGTGGTGGGGGTCCTCAATTGCTGCTGCTCTCTGACAGAGGTGTTCCGTGTTCCATGAGTACTTAGGCATTCACTCAAGTCTCTAAGAACTGGTGACCTCAAAAAGAGAGTGGATCTGTCAGGGGTGGCGTCTCAGTTATTACAGTATCAGTGATCCTTTCTTTGTGAAATGCAATAAGTTCCAGGAAATGGGGTGAGAGCCAGTGTTATATAAATGTAGCCAGCAGATGGCATCATACTTCACCATCCAAATCTGGGCTGCAGGAACTTTCAGAAAGGAGGCTTGACCCCCAAACTCTTTCAAATAGAAGCCATTCCTTTTACATTTCTTTTTTGTCTGTTGCTGTAAAAAAAAAGTTTTCAATAAACGTACATCAGCAGCAAATAAAGGCAGAGCTCCAGTTCTGAGTCGGTGCCCAGTACCTAGGTTTCATGATGGCTTTCATCAGATCCCTCACCCAGATCAACAACAGCTGCTTCCCCGATCAACATTCTCCTCTCCCTCACGGAGGGGATCATTCCTCACATGGATAAAACTAGACCACTAATGTTTCAGACAATGGGGGTGTTGGTGATGGATCATAGAACAGCACTGCAATAGGCCCTTCAGCCCAGAATGTCTGTACTGAATTTAACCGAGACAGCTATGGCTGCTCATCATCCACAGCCCTTTATTCCTTGCATGCTGACATATCTACCTCAAAGCCTCTTAAATGCTATCAACACCTCTGCTGCCACCATTCCCCCATCAGCCTGTTACCAGTACCTGTAATGGCAGTCCTGCTGCACCCAGGAGAACAGGGAGCAGAGACACTGCTGCACCGCTAGGTCCACTGCCCGGTCCTGATACGGACATCTCTATGCAGGCTCTTAATAGCCTATTAGAGGAGACAACAATGTTTTTTTTTAAAATCCTGGAACCTCAGACGTGTGTGTCAAAGATGGTGGTGCCCATGTTGGGCAGAGTACCTGTGGTAATATGTTTCCTCCATTGTATATAGTTATTGTTGCCTGTTGTATATATGGAGCTGGCCCGCCCACTGATAACTCATACCCTATGACTCCTCCTCTGTGGTTTTGGGCCATAAAGGTCAAGCCAACTCTCCATTCCCTCCATTCCTATACCTGGATCTGGGCCAGCAAGGTTCTATATATTAAAGCCTTTTGTTTCCTCATCCTTGTCTCTGTGGTTACTAGTAGTGCCTTATAGTACCACAAGGAAGAGCAGTGGTCTGGTGCAGGGCACTAGATACAAGAAGAATATTCCCCATTGAGAGTAGAAGCTTGAGAGATGGTCCTATGGGGCAGGTCATCATGGCAGAGGACCAGCGAGAGGCTCAGCGGTTGAAGAACCCTCACAGGATACTGGTGACTTGCTGTCAAAGAACTTACACCAGGCCGCAGGCTGCTGAAGATTAGCTCATGGGAACCAGGTTTTGGAACCAGGATCCGAGAGGGTGCTGAGGGCAAGAAGGGCTCCTGAAAAACCCCGGATACTGAAAGCTTCCTGATGGCATCAATTTGCCAATGGATTGAACAGGAATCTGCACAACTGCAGCGGCTACAGGAAAGCTGGAGGCAAATCCATGGACACTCATTGTGCCTTGGAAGGGACTCTCTTTTGCTTCTGTCTTATTGTTGGGGGTGCCGGGCAATGCTCATGGAGACTTTTCTGTGTCTTACAGTGGCCAATGTGAGGAGTGAGCTAGGCAAGGTCAACCCAAGGAAACCTACTGGTCTGGATAACATCCCTGGCAGCGGGCTCAGGGATGTGCAGCTCAGCTGGCAGTTCTCCCTGATATCTTTAACATTTCACTGAGAAGCACTGTGGTCCCAACATGCTTCAAAGCCACCACCATTGTCCCTGTGCTGAAGAAGTTGTCCGTGTCCTGCCTCAATGACTACCTACTGTTGCACTCACATCCATCATTATGAAGTGCTTCAAGAGGCTCATCATGAGGCACATCAAGCTCCTGCTGCCCCCCTCCCCCGTATCCCCTTCAGTTCACATACAAACCCAACTGTTCCACAGATGATGCCACTACCCTCCATCTAGTCTTCACCCACCTGAAAAACAAGGACTCATGTTCGAATGCTGTTTATTGACTTCAGTTTGACATTCAACACAATTATACCTCAGTACCTGATAGGGAAGTTGAGCCTGCTGGGTCTAAACACCTCCCTCTGCAATTGGATTCTAGAATTCCTACTGGGGAGACTTCAGGCAGTCCGGATCAGAAACAGCACCTTCAAGACCATCACACTGAGCACGGGGGCCCCGCAGGGCGGTGGGCTTAGTCCACTGCTGTACGCTCTACTGACTCACAACTGTGCATCTAAACACAGCGTGAACTACATCATCAAGTTTGCTGATGAGACGACCGTGGTGGGCTTGATCAGTAAGAATGATGAGTCAGCGTACAGAGATGAGGTGCAGTCACTAACAGACTGGTGCAGAGCCATCAACCTGTATCTGAACATTAATAAAACATAAGAGATTGTTCTCGACTTCAGGAGGGCCTGGGGGGGCCACTCTCCATTGACTATTGATAGTTCTACCATTGAGGTTGTCAACAGTATCAAGTTCCTTGGAGTACACTTAGCAGAGAATCTCACCTGGTCCCTTAGCACAGCTCCAATAGCCAAGAAAGTCCAGCAGTGCCTCTACTTCCTGCGAAGGCAGGGGAAAGTCCATCCCCCATTCTCCATCCTCACAACATCCTACAGAGGATGTATCAAGAGCATGTATCACCATCTGGTTTGGTAGCTGTACCTCCTCGAATCATAACACCTTGCAGAGGATAGTGAACTCAGTGGAAAAGATCACTGGGGGCTCTCTTCCTACCATGAGGGACATCTACAATACATGATGCAGGCGAAAGGCAATAAACACCATGAAGTACCTCACACACCTCTCACGTAAACGGTTCTCCCTTCTGCCATCTGGTAGGGGGTACTGCAGCACAAGGGCTCGTGGGTACAGATTGAGCAATAGTTTTTTTCACCAAGGCCATCAGGCTCCTGAATTCCCAGAACATACATGCATAGAGTACCCTGGTAGCAGGGACTCTTACAGCATATATCTTGGTATTTAATATTTTATGTGTTTAACTTCTATCTTAACATATTTATGTAGATATGCTCCATGGTCCTGGAGAAACACTATCTCATCTTTACCAATGGAGCATGGTATGAACAATAAATAAAGGTGACTTGACTCACCTTAAATGCCTGTCCTCTGGGATTGGACAATTTTACCCTGGGAAAAGGAAACTGATCATCGCCTCTCTCCAGGCCTCTCATCGTTTCACAAACTTTTATCACCTCAGCATCCAACGAGCCAGAGAAAACATTTCAAGTTTCTCCAACTTCTCCTCACCTGCAGGGCACCCTTGCAAATCTCTGCTGTACCCTTTCCAAAGCCTCCACATCCTTCCTGTAGTGGGGTTGACCTGAATTGCACACAATATTCTGAGTGTGACTGAACCAAGGTTTAATAACACTGCAACAGTACTTCCTTACTCTTCTACTCCATGAGGTGAACCCTCTAAGTGCCTTCTTTACTATCCTAGCCACTTGTGTGGCCACTTTTGGGGAGCTGTAGATTTGGACTCTCTGTGCCTCAAGGCTGATCAGGATCTTGCTGGGGGCTCAGACCCTCTCATCACCTCCCCACTGTCCAGTGACCCCCCCCCCCCCCACACCTTCCATCTCTGACCTCTAATACCCTAGACCACACATGTCAAACTCTGGCCCGCGGGCCATATAATTATATTTGGCCCGCAAGATCATTTCAGAAATGTATTAGAGGTGGCCCGCTGGCTGCCGCGCCAGTATAGCGCATGCACAGTAATACAACAAATCCCAGAATGCATTGGTGTCAGCCTGCTAATCGACCCCACCTCCTCTGTTTACGTTGCAGGGTCTCACCATGGACTCTGGTTTTGAGGCCTGGCTGGTGTCAGGGGAAGCCAAGGCCGCTTCCCAGCGCCCGGAACCGGAGGCCTCGGGCCTGACCTCGCCAGGACCGTTGCCCACTCCCCCTCCCTGCCGCAGGCCGATCCGCGACTCACGGTGACGGGGCCGCTGATCGGCCGAGATGCCACCCTGCAGCGAGAGCCGATGCCCCCGCACTGTCGTTGTCCAACCCGATTGCCCGCAAACCCTGCCCTCCCGCACACAGGCCTGAGTAAGGATTATGAACTTTAATCTCAGGATAAAATGATCTTCCAATAGTTTCATGTCACAGTGATAAATATATTCCTGGTTAAAAATGGTCCTGCACCTGGATACAAGCTCATTAGGCATAAAACTTGAAAAGTGTGTAAATCAAAGGATATCTGTACCAATGGAAAAAGGGCATGGCAAATAACCCTGCTAGAGTTCATGCCCACAATCAGTCACCCATTTGATTGTTTCAGGAATCATGTTATTCTCCCACATTCTCAATAGCCCTCAGATTTTACTATTCGACAGCACACTAGCAACATTTGACAAATCCTCTATAGAGAAATATTATTTATTGAATATTTTATTTCTCATTTGTTAATGCTTCTGGAAAGAGTTTATCCAAAACTATTATTAAACATTTATTTTAATAAGAAAAGGTTTAACATTACATATGTTGAAAGAGGAGAAAACATGCAGATGTTGTTGAAAATTTTCAATAAATATTTAGTTCGGCCCTCGACTTAGTCCAAGTTTTTAATTTTGGCCCTCCGTGAATTTGAGTTTGACACCCCTGTCCTAGACCACCCCCTTCTAATGCTCCCTACCCTCCACATACCTCCCCGGTCTCCCATGTTCCATACCCACCTCCTCCCCCTTTGACCTCCCTGTTCCTCCAGCTCCCTCTCTGATCCCCTACTCTCCACCTCCCCCTTTGACTTTCCCGACTCTCCACCACCTCCCTGATCTCCCCACACCATTGTACTGATCCCTATGCTCCACCTCCCCGATCCCCCACCTTCCCCCGACCCCTCACCCTCCAACTCCCCATCTGATCTCTCGCCCACCTACTACCTCCCCTCTGACCTTCTCCCCCCCTCTGACCTTCCCCCCCTCCCCCCAGTGATGAAATGCTCTGTCCTCTATTGAGGCCTTACTTTTGTCCCACTTTGCCCACACATTAATGCATTCTGTGCACATACACCACGAGGACGCACTCTTCTTCTGTCAACTCCATCTCTGTGCCCACTCCATCTGCCATTTCATTGCCACTAAATCCTGCTCTAGCCTTTTGTAGCCCTCCACACTGTCGGCGACCCTATAATCTCTATGTCATCTGCATATTTACTAACCCACTTTTTCAATCTTTTCTGCTATTGGATTCGCTCTAAGGAAACCTCACTCTCATTTCTAGGGGTCTGAGACCAATTGTCAGCCCCCCCACCCCTCTCACTGGGGAGCACACAGATCAGGGACTGGCCCTGGAGTGGACTCGCCAAGGCAAATAGCGCCTTTGGAAGACTACACAAAAGAGTCTGGAAAAACAACCAACTGAAAAACCTCACAAAGATAAGCGTATACAGAGCCGTTGTCATACCCACACTCCTGTTTGGCTCCGAATCATGGATCCCCTACCGGCATCACCTACGGCTCCTAGAACGCTTACACCAGCGCTGTCTCCGCTCCATCCTCAACATTCATTGGAGCTACGTCATCCCTAACATCAAAGTATTCGAGATGGCAGAGGCCGACAGCATCGAGTCCACGCTGCTGAAGATCCAGCTGCGCTGGGTGGGTCACGTCTCCAGAATGGAGGACCATCGCCTTCCCAAGATCGTGTTATATGGCGAGCTCTCCACTGGCCACCGTGACAGAGGTGCACCAAAGAAGAGGTACAAGGACTGCCTAAAGAAATCTCTTGGTGCCTGCCACATTGACCACCGCCAGTGGGCTGATATCGCCTCAAACCTTACATCTTGGCACCTCACAGTTTGGCGGGCAGCAACCTCCTTTGAAGAAGACCGCAGAGCCCACCTCACTGACAAAAGACAAAGGAGGAAAAACCCAACACCCAACCCCAACCAACCAATTTTCCCCTGCAACCGCTGCAACCGTGTCAGCCTGTCCCGCATCGGACTTGTCAGCCACAAACGAGCCCGGCCTCGGTCGAGTGAGGCAGGCGGAGGCCCCGGTCCGGGCAGAAAGTTGGAGGAGGCGGCCCTGGTCCGGGCACAGGGAAAGCAGCGGCGGCCCCGGCCCCGGTTCGGGCAGAGGGTAGGTGGTGGCAAAATGAGTGGTGGTCTAGCCTCGCCAAGCGAACCCAGCTCAGCGCGGACATTGACGACTTCAGGGGTTTTTACAAGGCTCTAAAGGCTGTGTACAGCCCCTCACCCCAAGTCCCAAGCCCGCTGCACAGCTCAGACAGCAAAGTCCTCTTCAGCGACAAGATCTCCATCCTCAACCGATGGTCAGAACACTTCCAATCTCTTTTCAGTGCCAACCGCTCAGTCCAAGATTCCGCCCTGCTCCAGCTCCCTCAACATCCCCTAAGGCTAGAGCTGGATGAGGTCCTCACCCGGGATGAGACATATAAGGCAATTGAACAACTGAAAAGTGGCAAAGCAGCAGGTACGGATGGAAATCCCCCAGAGGTCTGGAAGGCTGGCGGCAAAACTCTGCATGACAAACTGCATGAGTTTTTAAAGCTTTGTTGGGACCAAGGAAAACTGCCTCAGGACCTTCGTGATGCCATCATCATCACCCTGTACAAAAACAAAGGCGAGAAATCATACTGCTCAAACTACAAGGGAATCACGCTGCGCTCCATTGCAGGCAAAATCTTCGCTAGGATTCTCCTAAATAGAATAATACCAAGTGTCGCCGAGAATATTCTCCCAGAATCACAGTGCAGCTTTCGCGCAAACAGAGGAACTACTGACATGGTCTTTGCCCTCAGACAGCTCCAAGAAAAGTGCAGAGAACAAAACAAAGGACTCTACATCACCTTTGTTGACCTCACCAAAGCCTTCAACACCGTGTGCAGGAAAAGGCTTTGGCAAATACTAGAGCGCATCGGATGCCCCCCAAAGTTCATCAACATGGTTATCCAACTGCACGAAAACCAACAAGGTCGAGTCAGATACAGCAATGAGCTCTCTGAACCCTTCTCCATTAACAATGGCTTTGAAGCAAGGCTACGTTCTCGCACCAACCCTCTTTTCAATCTTCTTCAGCATGATGCTGAACCAAGCCATGAATGACCTCAACAATGAAGACACTGTTTACATCCGGTACCACACGGATGGCAGTCTCTTCAAACTGAGGCGCCTGCAAGCTCACACCAAGACACAAGAGAAACTTGTCCGTGAACTACTCTTTGCAGACTATGCCGCTTTAGTTGCCCATTCAGAGCCAGCTCTTCAGCACTTGATGTCCTGTTTTGCGGAAACTGCCAAAATGTTTGGCCTGGAAGTCAGCCTGAAGAAAACTAAGGTCCTCCATCAGCCAGCTCCCCACCATGACTACCAGCCCCCCCCCACATCTCCATCGGGCACACAAAACTCAAAATGGTCAACCAGTTTACCTATCTCGGCTGCACCATTTCATCAGATGCAAGGATCGACAACGAGATAGACAACAGACTCGCCAAGGCAAATAACATCTTTGGAAGACTACACAAAAGAGTCTGGAAAAACCAACTGAAAACCCTCAGAAAGATAAGCGTATACAGAGCCGTTGTCATACCCACACTCTTGTTCGGCTCCGAATCATGGGTCCTCTACCGGCATCACCTACGGCTCCTAGAACGCTTCCACCAGCGTTGTCTCCGCTCCATCCTCAACATTCATTGGGGCGACTTCATCTCCAACATCGAAGTACTTGAGATGGCAGAGGCCGACAGCATCAAATCCACGCAGCTGAAGATCCAACTGCGCTGGGTAGGTCATGTCTCCAGAATGGAGGACCATTGCCTTCCCAAGATCGTGTTATATGGCGAGCTCTCCACAGGCCACCGTGACAGAGGTGCACCAAAGAGGTACAAGGACTGCCTAAAGAAATCTCTTGGTACTTGCCCCATTGACCACCGCCAGTGGGCTGATCTCGCCTCAAACCATGCATCTTGGCGCCTCACAGTTCGGCGGGCAGCAACCTCCTTTGAAGAAGACTGCAGAGCCCACCTCACTGACAAAAGACAAAGGAGGAAAAACCCAACACCCAACCCCAACCAACCAATTTTCCCCTGCAACTGCTGCAACCGTGTCTGCCTTCCCACATCGGACTTGTCAGCCACAAACGAGCCTGCAGCTGACGTGGACATTTACCCCCTCCATAAATCTTCGTCCGCGAAGCCAAGCCAAAGAGAAGAGATTACAGCGGCAGCAGCCCACATTCGAATACGGCGCTGTCAGCAAGAAGCTTGTCCATTCTCCCCTCATTTGTGCGGGTCTCCTCGGACTGCTCTGCTTTCTTCCCACATTCCAAATCATACAGGGCTGTAGGTTAATTGTACGTAATTGGGCAGTACAGGCACCAATTGGGAATTGGCTTCTACCCTGTTGAAAATAAAATTTTAAGTCCTCCAACCACTAATTGCTGTTCTGGTTCACTAATACCTTCCAGAGAACATCCATCCACATCAGGGCTGGTTGACATGTGACTCCATGCCCACTCATCACTCCTCCTCAGCTCTTTGTGTGCTTGGGATGACTGATGAATGCAGACCCATGTATGAACAGAAAAATTCTATTTTCTTTTCTGCGCCCTGATGCTGCAATGGTAACTGCATTTCCTCCCAGCATAAACCTGAGAGGGGGGAGGGTTATCGATCCTGTTAGTGTCCATCCGCAGATGATGGTTAAGTAAAGCCCATTCTTGCCCTCCATCAGACCTTGGCACCACGCACGGTGATGTATGACATCCACCTTCAAGTGACTGAAGAGTGAGTTCTTGGGTCGGTCAGTGGTTGGGTTATAGGGGCGGCATTCAATGAGAACACAACTTTCTCCCGTTAACCTGTCCAGGTCCAACGGAGATGGTTGCATTTGTGATTTGCAACAGGCTGAAATTACTGGGAACGTGACAGTCAATTTAACCCCAACACTTCACCGTATGTTACCAAGTAACTTGTGGCAAGGCTGGGTCCCCCAGCGCAAAAGGTTAAATGAAAGCTTGCCCTGCAACTCGCTGGGTGTTCCAGGTACGATCTGTATTTGCACCATTAAACTTACTGCTAGAAATTTGTGCAGGTTCTTAATGGGATGAACATCCTCTTCATCAGCATGTTTCGCGTTAATCAACCTTTTACTTAAGGAAGGAATAAACAAATGGACAATGTGGTGCTCTGCAGTGTGAAGAAACAGGCTCAAATGACAAAAGGCTGCACTACAGGCTTTAGTTCCCTTAAAACTTGCACACCAGGTTATGTATCCTTTCTGGCTCTGTTCCTGCCCAGGGGTGGCATGAGCCTTTATGTGGGGCCAGTGATTGGCAGTGAGTAGGTGGAGCCAGTCTCCCAGGTTACCTCTCTGCAGGTACAATAGGTTGCCCCCTGCAGTAGGCAGTGGAGGAGTGCAAACAGGCACAGGCAGTCACCAACAGTCCAGTGGTTGTATCACCGCAGATAATGAACCGCAGACACTATCTTACATTCTCCTATTTTTCTTGCATTTATTTTTGAAATGCAATTTGTATCACTATTTGCACTGTACTGCTGTCGCAAAACAATGAATTTTGTGACAAAGGTAAAAACGACACTGGAGAAACTCAGCAGGTCAGACAGAGTAATTTATAGAGCAAAGATAAAGATACATAACATTAGGACTTCAGCCCTTCATCGAGGTATCGACAAAATATCGGCTGGCGCCCGAACAAAATGGTGAAGATGGGAAGAGGCAGGGGGAGGAACACAGCCCCGCAGGCAGGAGGTAATGGATAAAGGAGGGAAGGTGCAGCCAGCAAACAGGGGGAGGGGGTGGGGGGGGGTGAAGGCCCTGTGAATGGAGAGGGAAGGGGGTGGAGAGCTGGAGGAAAGAATTTTATGATGCATATGACAATAAATTCTGATTCTGAAACTATGTTATCTCATTTTTGCAAGTCATAAATTGTTCCTCAAGATTAAGTTAAAGAACCTTGCTCTTTCTTCAGCCATCACTTCCAACGTAAAACTTTTTTCCCCCCATTTCAAAAGTGCAGAAAAAAAGAATCAAACAAGTAAAAGAAAATCAATCTGAGGAGGAACTCAGCAGCTGAGCAGTATCAGTGGGAGGAAGAGAGTTACTGAGGTTTTGTGCCAGGACCCGTTGACTTACCCCAACAGCTTGGTTTTTTTTTGCCCTAGATACCAGCACCTGTGGTTTTTTGCATGCCTCCACCATGCCATTAGGGTCCAGGAAGTAGAGGGCACCCTGTTCAATGATCTGGTGGTGTAATTACTTGTTGACCAGAGACTCCTGATACCCAAGGCTTCAAATCCACCATGGGAGCACTGACTGGATACTGGGCACCCATAGAGGGCTGGAGAGGAGGAAAGTCCTCGGGAAATAGACAGAGGAATTTGGCAAAAAGTAGGAGCTAAGAGATGGAAAAGAGGTGAGTTGGGGTGGCGGTGGGGGTGGAGGGTCCTTCACTTTCACATTTGATTTGCACAGGGCTTACCATCCAAAATTTAACACCATGTTGTGTGCTGTTTAATGCAGACTGAGTGTTCAGGAGTCCATTATATTTCCCACTGGGGACCTGATTAGAGCACTGCAGCACCCACTCCCCAGAAGACAGTGAGTTCATCAATTAGGTTCTCATTTCACTGGCCCGGCATCGCTGCCCTGGTGGAGGTAGTTACTCCATCTGTTCTGAGGAGCTCCCCAATGATATTAATTCAGCTGCTGTTGGGTGCATCCCTGTTTAGGGTGGGTGGATATGAAAATTAATGCTGCTAGTTAGTGGCTCTACCTTGAAAGGCAAAGCTGTATGTCAAACATCCTGATTTAGGCCACTAAATGTATGGAACAATTCAAAAGCAAATTACAAGGTTCAACCCCCTCCCACCCCCATCCCACTTTCTGTTGGGCCAAGCAAACTGAAGTTGGAGCATTTACACAAACAGGAATAGATTACTGAGTATTTGTAGCACCAGCAGGAAGTGAGCCAGAGAACTGCCAGCTCTGTACCGCTGCTGCAAGTTCAATCCTGACAGCAGCCCGTCCCACAATTCAACTCGGCTCTCACTCACTGGCTCAGGTTTTTATGTTTACTCGCTAAATATATCCTTAAGTTCTGTATCCTGATCATAACACATCTCCATGTCCTCAGCCAATGGATCACAGTAAGAGTTGGAACTGCAACATGCTTCAGTGAGGGAAGGCGATCGATGCCACTCAGCTACAGGATGGCAGAGGAATACAGCGAAGGTGAATCATCTCCCCACCTCCAGGATCTGCCATGACATGACTTATGTCTCTTTCTGCATCTTATGCCAGTTCCATCACATCCAGGCTGTTTCAGCTTGTCACTATGTGATGAAATCACTATTGTGCATGTAAATAACCTTTTCTGTTTGACCCTGCTCTCACTGGCCGGCTCATGACTCCTCCCCTTTATCCCCCATAAAAACTGTCATGCCACAATCTTTAATGTAGACACTTCCGCCGCCACTCTTGGGGCCTGGAACACCTGCACATGCATGCCATGGAGACCACCAATCACAATGACATCACTTCCATTTTCTCCCTCTTCCATTCCAGTGAATGAAAGAGGCCTAAGCTATCATTGAAGCAGTATGTAACTGGAGGCATTACCTCGCCGGTAACCATTTTACCCTGCTGACTGACCAATGGGCAGTCGTCTTCATGTTCAACAACCAGCAGCGGGGTAAAGTCAAAAACGACAAATCTCCACCTACAACTATGGCATACTGTACCAGTCCAGAAATCTCAATGAGTTTCCTGACGCCCTATCTTGAGGGACATATACCAGTGCGCAGAAGGACCAGTTGCAGGCCCTGCATGACAGCCTCTGCCAACCAGGGATCTCCCATTTTTTTCGCTTCATCAAGGCTTGGAATCTCCCCTATTCCATCGAGGACATCAGGACACTGACCAAAAATTGCCGGGTCTGCGTGGAGTGCAAACCGCATTTCTATCAGCTCGACCAGTCACATCTGATCAAGGGCACTCACCCCTTTGAACATCTGTGTATGGACATCAAAGGACACCTACCCTCCATGAACTGCAACATGTACTTCATCAAAACATCATCGATGAGTACTTGCAGTTCCCCTGCCCGGACATGACTGCAGCTACCATCACAAAGGCTCTGAACAACCTGTTCACCATCTTCCGATACCCCTGCTATGTCCACAGCGATAGTGGTTCATCCTTCATGAGCAATGAGCTGCATCAATATTTGCTGTCCAAGGACATTGCCTCTAGTCTGACCACCAGATATAACCCCAAAGGGAATGGCCAGATGGAGTGGGAGAATGGCGCAGTCTGGAAGGCAGTACTACTGGCTTTAAAGCCCAAGGACCTCCCCAGCACCCACTTGCAAGAAATCCTCCCAGAGGTCATCCATGCTATCCTGTCCCTCCTGTGCATGGCCACCAACGAAACACTACATGAGAGACTGTTTACATTCCCCAGGAGATCAGTGTCGGGAACTGCCTTACCCACCTGGCTGATGTTCCCCAGGCCTGTCTTACTTTTTGCAAGCATGCGAGAACCCACAAGTCTCACCCTCTGATCTAGAGGGACCAGCTGCTCCACGCTAACCCACAGCATGCCTACATGGCAGTCCCGGACTGACGCGAGGACATAGTATCCATGCAGGACCTGGCACACGCGGGATCATCTGGACCCCACCCTTCAACCAGCTGACAGCTATGTTCCCCCCCTCCCCAGGGCCTCAGTTCCCTACCCCCACCACTCTGGCCAACCCGGCAGCTGACACATATGCTCCCACCCTCCCAGCTTAACCCCAGCTGGGCTAACCGAGATGGAACAGCCACTGCCGACGGAGACCACCACAGACCCCCGGATGGGAGCATGCCAGACACAATGCCAAAGGAGGCCGCCAGACAGTCTGAACTTATGAAGTCACCTGACCACAGCACACCATCCCCCAGGACTTCTTTTTAAAAGAGGGGGTGAATGTGTAGAAACCACTATTGTGTATGTAAATGATATGACTTTTTATGTTTGACCCTGCTCATGACTCCTCCCCTTTATCCCCCATAAAGGCTGTCATGCCACAACCCTGTCCCCAGTTCAAGCCCGGGTCAGGGAGAGCCAGCAACACAAGGGTGCAGAGTGCGTCGAAAGAACCAAAGACGTTGATCCAAACCAAGGCTTTTATTAACTAAAAGACTGGAGCATATCACAAATAGGTCGACCAGTCCGAATGACCTGGTCTAGCTAGGAGCAATTCTTTAAGACCTGCCAGTAGGTGTGGCTACACTCTCAGCCAATCACAGTCATCTTACACTACCATCTGTACATATGTACATATACACATTGGTGATAGAATCTGTACTATCACAAAGGGATACTATCCATCTCTTGCTAATAAAAGCCTTCAGTTCCAGTAACTTCAGTCTTTGCATAAATGATCGTGCATCACACTAATCCTAATACCTGCAGAAAATCTTTCTCCTTTTTCAGTCTTTTTGTCTTGTTCCCACATCTCTAACTTCCTGTCTCTCTTTCCCTCCCTCCACCTCTCATTCAATCTCTCTCTTTCTCTAATGTTTGAGTTAAACAAGAAAATCTGCAGATGCTGGGATTGTAGTATAATACACAAAAGCGCTGGAGAAATTCATCAGGTCACGCAACATCCATAGGAAGTAAAGGGTAGCCATCATTTTGGGGTTGGGTCCTTCGTCAAGGTACAGTATAAGCAGAAACAGTGAAGTGCCTGATTAAAAAGCTGCGGGGGGGCAGAAGGAGGAGAGGATCTAGGAAGAGGCAGGGGAGGCCATACAGTTGGGAGGGTGAAAAGAGAAAAACAAGAGCTCACTGATGGGAGAGAGAAGGGAAGAGGTGGGAGAAAACAGGGATAGGAAAAAAAAAGAGATTCGGGGTAGGGGTTTACAGAAACTGGGGGTTGGTGTTAATGCTGTCCGTTTGGAGAGTGCCCAAATGGAATATAAGGTATTATTCCTCCAATTTTAGGATGGCTTCTGTTTCCCTAACCTTTATTTGTATTTCTATGTCTGCCTCCTCTATTCCTTCTCTCTTTCTTTGTCTGCCCCAGTCCTTTCCAGCAGAGACAATAATAATAGTGTCTGCAGGTCATGAAATGTGTTTTGAATATAAACATCATAATTAACATTCCTCATGGTGGAAGTGAAGCTCCTATTGCATTGAGTTACATTTTTATACTCCACAGATATTGCTGGTCTGCCATTTCTTTTACACAAATTGGAAAAGGTTCTTTAATGATACAAATTCAGTCTATTGGTGAGTGACATCAATTGTTCCTCAAATGGGGACCAGAAGTCTTCAGAAATACAGAGCTTTGCAACATGCTGCTTAAATCTCTCTGCTCTGGGTCACCCTGATTTTAAGGTGAACCTTAAATCCAACATCTTTCACCAAACTTCTTGTCATGATCTTAATATTCCTTTAGTGCCTCAAAATCAAACTTCAATCACAGAGAGTGGCAACAGGGCTACTTGGTAGAGAATGAATGTAAAAATGGACAGTGATGGGATGTAAGAATACATCACTAAGGATGTGAAAAGACTTTGCACAATTTTCTTTTGTACGGAATTTCTAATTTAATTTAGTGTTTATTGTTTGTGTAGTTTATTTTAAATTTCAGAAATGTAGCATGGTAACAGGCCTTACTGGCCATGAGCCTGCACTGCCCGAATTCTCCAATTGACATACAAACTTCTGAATATTTTTGAAGGGTGGGAGAAAACCACAGCACCCAGGGAAACCCCAAGCAGACTTGCGGAAAACGTACAAGCTCCTTACAAACAGTGAAAAAAGTTTAATTTTGGAGAAAAAACATTTCTGTGAACTACTTGCTTTTGATACATTGAAGGGCTGTTATAATTCTCTTCCTGGTACAATTTTTCATTGTAGTGGAAGTTTCCCAGCATTCAGTATACATTTGATGAACCCTTTGGTTCCCATCTTGGGTCTGTGTGACATGTCTCCTATCTTAGGCAGTCCCTTGGTGTTGAGAACAACTTGCTTCCTCCTCACTCCGTCATTTCTGAGCTAGCTGACACATCGACAGATCTTGCGTAAGTGGACAAGTGGTGCTTAATAGGGTGCTTGTTTGGGAGGTGATGCTCCATCTTTTTTCCTTTTCTCTGAGTCTTCCATCTCCATCTTGAGCAGTTATGGGTTTGGGATTCCAATGGGACAATGAGGGTGGTTTTTAAAAGAGGGCTTGAGAACATCCTTGAAGTGTTTTCTCTGTTGTCTTAGATGGAGCTCAGAGCAGAGGACCTGTTTCAGGAGTTTAGGTGGTGAAGGTGATTGAGTGTGATCAGAGCCTTAATGCTGGGGAAGGCTATCATGGAGACGTTGTTTCACTTACGCTCCCACATTAATGGATTTGATGGATATCATGGGTGGTTCCTCTCCTGTGATTTAAGGTGCTTGTTACAGGTGTAGACTGTATATCAGAACATAGAACTCTTCTCATTTTCTACCAGGAAGCATTATTATCAGGTTTGAGCCTTGATCTTTGAACATATGGGTGAATAAACGGTCCTAAGTTGCCAACCTCTTGTCAATATTAAATACCTGCAGGAAAAGATCTTGACTCTGTTCCATCCCTAGTAAACAAGGCCAGCTTGAACTTCCTTTCTTGTTGAAACTACATGCTAAGTTTCTGTGCTTTATTTTCCAAGGATTTCTGATTCCTCAGCAGACAATATCTCGCTGCTTAATTTTAATTAAAAAAAAAAATTTAGACATATAGCACTGCAACAGGCCAATTCGGCCCAAAAGTCCGTGCCACCCAATTTACACCCCAGTAACCTTCACGTTTTGAATGGTGGGAGGAAACCGGAGCCCCCGGAGAAAACCCATGCAGACACAGGGAGAACATCCAAACTTCTTACAGACAGTGCAGGATTTAAACCCAGGTCCGGTCCCAATCGCCAACCATGCCATTCATTTCTTAGTGTTTCCAAAGCAATCATTAGCCTCTAATTTCTCCACATCTACTTTATTAGACGATTTGTCCACTCACTCAAGTTGCCTGTCCCTTAGCAGGTGCATTTCTTCCTCCTTACACTTTCCTGCCCTGCTAAGACCCTCATATACACTAAATTATCGGGAGCCCTGGATTGAGCCCTGTGACTGACAATTTGGAATCAACCCATTTATTCCTACCCTGTGTTTTTTTTTTCTACCAACCCAGTTCTCAAAAGTGACAGAAAGCAGAATAGGATTTCGAAATATCATCAAGAAAACCACAGAGCCATAATTAATCACTGCTCTTTCTGCCAGCGGGTTTCTCAGCTAAAATGTTGCAAACTTCCTCCATTGCACATCAACCAACAGCTGACAAATGTGGTCAGAGGTTAGGAGCAGGAAAACAGAAGGCTAAAAGAAATGGCCCCTCATTAAATCCAGCAGGGTTAAAGATAAAAAGTTGGTTTCCAGACTTGTGTAGCCAATGCTGTTGGAAGTTTTCATTGGTCACACTATCTTCCCTCTGAGAAAAACAGGGCAGGAGCTCCATGCCGGGATCGTGGGATAATGTAATAAGTTTTAAACATCCAATCATCACCAAAGATGTTTTCAACATTTCTCTTGGCACGGGTGCTTACCCACCAAGCTGGAAAGCAAAACAGAACCACAGCATCATCCCAAAACCTAGACTGAACTGTCCGGTGCCTGTGTTTGGAATCACAGCTGCCAGATCTGCAGGGACAAAAGATATTCTGGCCCAGCACCTCATTCCACACCCCTCATCCCACCCTACCCATCCTTCTTGACTGACTGGGATGGAGCAGACAAGATACAGAGCTATAGTGTGAAAGGACAGTTGAAATGAGCTCTGTGACACAGTTAGTGCTCACAGCTCTCATGGCCTGAACCCCATTCTGTCTTTGTGCAAACTTCACACAGATGGCACCCGTTCTCCCTGTGACTACAATGGGTTCTGTCTGAAGTACTTGTTTCCTGTTTCAACCCACTGGCGCATTGGTTTATTAGTCATTGTTCAACTCCTGAGTTGATATTGATCGCAGAAAATTTGGGCAGAATTAATGGGTATATAAGATAGACTAGTTACAGGAAAATAAATGAGCTAATGAGCATGCCCTGAGCAGCAGAAGAGATTCACTGGGCCACCTAATTGTTGTAATAAAAGTTAAAATACTAAAGATAAAACCCCACTAAAGGCTGCCAGTAAATAATGCTCTTGTGTCTTCTCAGAGGTACAAACTCAAGATGAGCCAAGTACCCTTCCATACCACCTGGGAAATTTAAAATAAAATTATCAAATCAATTTTAAATGGAAAATTTAGTGAGAGGGACCAGGAAACGAAGGTCCTCCAGTGAAGACAACTTGTGCCATTTTTAATTGTCTGTCATAGAATCTCATAACATGAAAACAGGCCATTCAGACCATCTTGTCCACATCAATCACATCTCCCAAGACTTAACCTCACACTCCTCTATGTGATTAAAGTACTTATCTAGAACTTTAAATTACATTTAAATTTTAAATTTAAATTTAGCATACTGCGTGGTCACAGACCATTTCGGCCCACAGGCCTGTGCCACCCAATTACACCCAATCAACCTCCAGTATGATTCGATCGGTGGGAGGAAACCTGGGCCCCCAAGGAAAACCCACACAAACACAGAGAGAACATTAAAAACAATATACCAAAAAACCCAGAGATCTTCCTCCTAAGTAACATAAAAAACAAAGAATTTGGACTTGATTTGGATGGTGCACAAAAAAGATTTGTTAGGATAGCCCTAGCTGTAGCAAAAAAATGTATTATGTCAGCCTGAAAATTAGAAGACAACTTGAGAATACAACAATGGTATATAGAAATGAATAAATGTATTCCATTAGAAAAAATAACATATAATTTAAGAAATAATATTACAATATTTGAACAAATATGGGAGCCATACATGAAACACAATAGAGAAAACCTACCGGGGACATCTACCACCTAAAATGACAGAAGGAGAAGGAAATGAAAAGAATTGACTCAGTGGAATTTCTTGTTTATTTTTATTGAGTGACAACATTGTTTGACGGGTTTAATCTTAGATTCTGAATTTTAAATGAATGGGAGGGGAGGTAGGGAGGGTGGGATGGGAAGATGGAGGGGGGGAGAAAACAACACTGTATATATTTGAAAATAAAAATATATGTATCTTGATCAATGTGGTTTATAGTGTGGAAAAAAAAACTCCCTGGACAGTGTAGGATTCTAACCTTGGTCCCGATCACTGACACTGTAACAGCATTGCACTAACCACTACGCCAACTGTGCTGCCCATTTAACTTCTTAAATCTGCCAGTGTCTCAGTTTCACACACTCTCTCAGGCAGTGCATGCAAGGTACTTACCACTCTCTGGTTTAAGAAGGTCTCCTTTATATCCCCTCTACATCTCTTCCCCCTTACCTTTAATCTATGTTCCCTAACTTTATCTACATCTAGTTAAGCAAAAAGCTTCCTGCAGTGTATATAGTCTATCTATACCCCTCATAATTTTACATACCTCATTCATGTACCTCCATCACTATTCTAGGTTTTCCAGTCTCTCTTCAGAATGAGCTTCCATGTTTCAGGCAACTTCCTGGTAACTTGCTCTGCAACCAACCTTCCTGTAATGTAGTGACTAGAACTGCACAGAATACTCGAGCTAAGGTCTGGCCAAGGTTTTTCTTAAGAGTTGGAGCATAAACTCCCTACAGTTGCCACAATTAATGATATCCTGAATGTGACTCTAGATCGACTTTGAACTGCTATCTCAAGCAAGCCACTTTTAGGAATAATTAAGTGTGCAAGATAAATTGTGGCCTTGCTACTTGTGTCCACATCTCGAAAAAGCAGCATGTTCACAATGCTTCAACTTTTATAAGCAGAATCTAAGGTGAGGAGGCAAAGAGATTCATCGAAAACTAATACCAAGAGAATGTAGCATGGAATCAGTAAAAAAGGTCAAAACTGGTCTATCATACCTGTGTCAGCTTCTTGAAATTGGTCTCCATTTAACAGATACTGCTTTTTTTTGCCATACCTCTAAAATTATTGTTTCCAGTGTGAAGAAAGTATATTCCTGACAGAAGTTAATGACGACAAGCTGGCTTGGCATTTTCTGTGCTACCACAGAGCATTTTAACCCTTTTTCATATTCTGCATGCTTGTAATTTTTGGCTGGATTTATAACCTTGAACAGAAAATGTGAGGAGAGGAGAATGATAATTTTTCTTTAAGGAGATTCGGAACTGGAACTTATTACCCCTCAGGATGGTTGATCATTCAATTCTTCCAAAGAGAATTGGATAGGCAATAGGAAAGGCCAACATCATTCCTAATGCATTTACATCAAGTGCTCTACTTCATTGAGAGTGTTGTGTTGCTTTAAGTCCATTTGACATTGAAAAAAGTCCCCATTATAGCTCATTCTAAGTTCACAGAGATGTCTGTTATTTCCCAACCAAAAGTAACTGGTGGTCTGGGATAGTGCCAGCAATCTCCTAACTGATCCCACGTTCCACAGCCTTCTCCTCAGACATTGGAACCTATGTTATTGGAGTTAACATGTGTGGACACTGATGGAGCCTGAGGATTCTGACCTGATAGTTTTATATCAGCAAACAGCCTCCACAGAAAGGGCCCAATTCATGATTAATATTTGGTTTGAACAATTGCCATCTGTACATTTGGGTGCTGCATGCATACAAAGACTAAAAGGGATTGTAGTATGTAAAACCAGCCCAAACTGCTTTTCAAGTCATTCCTATATTTATAAAATCTTGAATGTATTCTTTGTTTGAACTTCACTGCATCAGAATCCTTGTTTAATGTTCAGTGTTTTGTTCTTCGTCACATTGACCCCAGCACTCAAAGCCAGCTTCCGTAGGGCACTTCCAAGTTCCGTTCTAATGCTGAGGGCTACCTTTACATCTTTATTTCATTATCCTGTGCAGGTTCCCTTTACAATGGCTTAAACGCAGGCAAATATGACTAGCTCAAGAAGACACCAGTTGGGCCGAAGGGCCTGTTTCCTTGCTGCATAGCTCTAAGGCATCGCCTGCAGTGGGACTGTACTCCTGAGATGCATCATTGGAATGAGCATCAAATGATGCCCAGTCTCCCAAAGTTATCTCGTTTGGGCATTTTGAGATATACATTGCAATGACTTTAGGAAGGTCTTTTATTTGCCCCCAAATACAGAAATGCTGGAGGAACTCAGCCAGTCTCATAGCATCCATAGAAGGTAAAGATATATTACTGACATTTTGGGCCTGAGCCCTTCTTCAAGCAAAAATCAGGCAAGCATCTTAATTAAAGACTAGAGATTAAGGGGTAAGAATGGGAAGGGGGTGGGGTGGGGTGGGAAGACAACCAAATGGTCTTAACTGGACATTATAGGAGGAAAGGTGAGAATTGTTTTTACTACCATCTCAGCATCTTGTGACTTTCACATTTCACTCCTTTCATTTATCCAAACTCAGGAAGTGGACATTGTTGGCAATGCTGCCATTTATCGAACTTCCTAAATTGGCCTTGAATTAAAGATAGAATTAAGAAAAGACAATTTATTGGAGCAAAAAAAAAATGGTTTGCAAATAAAGTGAGAGGAAGAAGGAAATATCAAATATTTGGGAAATATCAAATCCTATGAGCCTTGTTAAGGATGAAGGAGAGATACTGAATAATAGGATTCCAACTGATGAGGTTAACTGAATCCAAGGTGTACTTGTGAGCCTGGAGCTATTTTGCAGAACAACCCACCATTAAACCTCAGCAAACCTAACCCTGCTTCTGTTCAATAGTTGATGCTGCCTTATCTCCTATCTCCAATTGAGCGGACAACATGCAAAGTGATGGCATTCATTTCAGGAACAATGCTCCAACCTTGCAATACCAGTAGAAAAGTTCTGGTCTTCTGCTAACCCACTAGCTGAAGCAACAGTGAAATATAGGCATGACTACAGATGCTCAGGTATATCTGATGGCATCCAGACTGATCTGACCAATTAGATCGAACTGACCACAATCCCTCTATCCTACGTCCTTTCAAATATTGCCAAAACATGTATTCTGTGGCCATTGGGTTTCCGAGGGAAATAGGTGGAAGTTGCTGTTGAGTGAGAGGGGTCGACAGATGTTCTGTGCTCTGGTAGCTTGCATTGAAGAGCAGGAAACAGTTTTGAACCAGTGCAATAGAATGAGTTGACTGTATCTGATCTGTGGGAGGTCCTTTAGCTCTTTTGTTTACCATGATTAATGTTTCTGTTGAAACAAGGAATCTGAGAATTCAAATATGCTTCCAGTGTTTGAATGAAGCTTAAAACAAGATGAAAATAAACCAAAGTCTTTGACTATGATGACTTAAGAGAACAAAACATAGTTAACAAATGGAAAATATAAATAAAAACATGAAGAACTGTAAGAAAAAAATCTGCTCAGTATTAAGTAAACCACAACAAAGAGATGGTTTACAGGAGGCATGACATCACTTCCCTCAAATGGATATTTCTGACTGATTAATATCAGCATTCTCCATCCTTATGGTACTGACATGGTCAGCCCTTAAAAACTGTGTAACATGTAACCTACTAAAATATCCGTATTCTGTGCAAATTATATGAAACTCTTTGAACTGTGTGCATGGGCAAACTCTTCATCTGGTATCGCCAGACAAAGTGTGGGCCAGTGAACTGTGTTATAGTTCTGCCCAATCTAGAGATACAATACGGTATCCAACCTTTTCATTGAACCTCCATCACCCAAGTACACCTACGCGACCAATCAACTTTCTAACCCTGTCCGCTTTGGAAGGCAGGAGGAAACACACGCAGATTTGGGGAGAACATAATGTGACCTTTTCCCGTTTTTCAGTTCATTTTATTGGTGGTACTGACCCTTTAAGAGAACAGATTTAGCAAAAGCCTGCAGGTGAACTAGTAGCAGATTTCAAAGCTTGCATACTCCAAAAAGTTGATATATTTTCAGAGTGAAGGGGAGCAGTCCTGGAGAAACCAGGGGCAGAAACCATGTGACAAGTTTTTAAAAAAAAAGACAGTACACATTTTGCTTAAGAAGCCATTTTAAGGAAGTAACATAAGAGAAAACAGCTCTTCGGGCTCCTGTGTGGGATTGAAGAACCCACTTGGTCTCATTATATGATTATAGACAGAATGTCAGATTTCCTTATAGAGGGATAACAAACCACTGTGACTGAACCACAAAAAGGGTCCTAAATGCAGAAGGCAGCACTCATCTAAAAAGGACATTTCTCTGATGCACCTGGAACAAGCATGTCACGAGCAATCAATATTCTGCCACCCCTGGTCTCTTTCACCCTCTTCAGGAACTGCTAACTTCATCCACTAAAAGCCTGCATCTCACCCATCTCTAAGGCTGGCATGTCGCACTCATCTAAGGCTTGTGTGTCTCACCCATCTTAAAGTCTGCATGTCGCATCAATTTCAAACCCACGAGTCACTAATAAATTTCTGAAACTGAACTTGGAACTGCCTTCCAAGAATGAGCCTTGAACTGTAGTGGCTTGTGGTAGTCCACACACACCAATATACAGATATCGGCTCCCGACCTATGCGATCTATGACAACGCACACACATGACCGAATTTTTTTTAATCTTTAAAACTAATGTACAAGTACATATTTTGTATTAAAAGTTCAGTATACAGTGGTCCCCTCTCCCGGCAGCAGCCCCAAAGTCCCCGCCCCAGCCCTGATGTCCCCACTTCCTAGGGTAGGTGTTAAGTCCCCAGACAGCCCGATGTCAGAGTCCAAGGATTTTATTATATACTAAAAGTTCATATAGGGACTGGGGAGTATCCTTATTGAAGTTACTGTACATATGTTTACATCCTCCATTAATGATTCATTCATTAAAAATCTTTAAAAAAATTCTTTATGGTCTCATTTAATCTTGTGTGGATGAAAAATTAAAAATATTGCTTTAAATATTATACTGTCTGGGCTAATTTGTAATCACTACTGCCATGTTCGTAACAGTACCAACTTCTTATAGATGGGTGGATTTGAACTTGGGTTACTGGCACTGGAATAGCATTGTGCGAACCACTACACCAGTGGTTCTCAATATTTTTCTTTCCACCCACCTACCACCTTAAGCAATCCCTTACTAATCACAGAGCACCAATGGCATAGGGATTACTTAAAGTGGTAGGTGAGTGGAAATAAAAAGGTTGAGAACCACTCCACTAAACGAACTGTGCCTCTTGGATTTTTTTTATATTTTATTGTTGATTTTCCAAGACTCAAATCCAAAGCATTACAACCTTCTCAACAATTATATATTTCAGTACATTCAAAGTCCATTCCCCCCACTCTCCAATACCCTAATACCACATGGAAAAGATTATGTAAATTAAATATAAAGAGTCAAACATTTATGGTAACAAAGTAAAATGAAAAGGATACGAAACAAGAGCATGTCACTCTGTGCTATGACCCACTTCATTTATTTTAATCGTTCCACTATTAGTACAGATTTTTACCTATTTGGAAGGGGTGTAGCTACATCTGTGTACCTAAAAGTCTGCCACACCTAAGTGAATATGTTACATTTCCTCCTCAAATTGTATGTGATTTTCTACAGGGAAATACAGCTCTGCATTTCCATCTTCGATCATGTAACATTTAGTTGGGAGTCGGACTTCAACGCTATATACTTCCTGGCTACCAGCAAGGCAACCTTTTCAAACTGAATTTGGTACTTGGACAGTTTAAAAACATAATGTTCCCCAAAAGGTACAATTCTGAATTCTGTGGAAAATCCACCTTTGTATTTTTTTCCAGATTGTCCCCCAGGTCCTCCCAGAAGGATCTCACCTTTGTACACAGCCAGGTTGAATGGATAAAGGTTCCAATCTCCACACCTAAAGCACATTTGTGAGATTTCTGGTTTGGATTTATGTAATTTTTGTGGTGTGAGGTACAGTTGATGCAAGAAATTATATTGCACCAACTTGCATCTGGCATTAATGACTGTTGTCATGCTGTCCCAACACAAGTCTGACCAGCTCCATTTGTGGATTGTTATGCCCAAGTCCGTCTCCCACCTGTCCCTTGCCTGGCTTCAGACCCTCGCTTTGGAATAGAAGATGCATCATAGAAAATAATGTACACATATTCCCCTTTCATAGGTAGGGGCATAATCTTTCCCACTATCCATGCAGTAAAATCCCTACATTTGGACTACAACAAGTTTAACAACATAGGAGTCCAAGGCAATTTTAAATCTAAAGCTTCACTGCAACTTCTAGAAAAGCCTCCTTCCCAATCATGGTGGGAAGGAGCAGGAGAAGAGGATTTCAAACCAAGGTGAGGTAGGGTCATGAGGAGCAGGCATAGTCCTGATGGTGCACAAATGAACCACTTCATCAACAGTGTCTGGGCACCAACTGGCCACTGATGCCAGCTTTGCCCAGAGCAATCAATGAGTCTCAAGGTCCCAGCTGAAAGCTGGATACCACACAACCTCGGCATGGCAGGTAGCACAATGCTATTACAGTGCCACCAACTCGGGTTCTAATCCAGCACTTTCTCCCACCCTTCAAAAATAATGTTCAGGGATTATAGATTAATTGGTGTATTTGAGAGATCGGGATTGTGGGCCAGAAGGGCTGTTACTGTGCAGTATGTCTAAAGTTTACAAAATCTGATATTCTGCACAGAACCTGCCCTTAGAATCTAAAGGTTAAATATTAGGCAGGTGAAGAAGATACAAGATGCTTCAGAGCTAGTATTCACACAAGCACATTCCTAATGCTAGACCAGCTACGTAAACATGTGTCCTTCTCCCTGTGATTGTTCTCAATTCATGGCAGGAAACCTTCCATCTCATGCACACTGCCAAAACAAAACTAACAGTAATTAATATAAATCATATGGATTCAACTAGCAATTGTTGCCAGTTGCAGCCAGAGCCTACTTTAATATACTGCATGTATGACTTGTTCATGTCAGGTGAGGATGAATTGATGGTCAAAGCTGGATCTGTAAGCACGCATCACGAGCGAAACGGTTTGGGGAGAACCGTTTACTTGTATGCTCTAATTTCAATGTAATCTAATGCAATGACAGTAAAGCAAGTGCAATCAAGCAACTCCATGGCTAAACCTGCAGAGAGCAGGCAGCCTCCAGGTTTCTAAACACACTATTTTGTGTGTCACTGTGTAGATGGAGCAGCTGAATGAATGATTTGCTGGGCTTGAGAACATAATCCACAGGCTAAAGTTTAGAGAATGTTTCATCCAACCATAAATCCATTCCCACGAGTAAAATTCTTGGCAAACTTCTGATGCATTAATCACTGCTCAAGAGAAAGGAGGCATTGCCAGGAACGTGCTGACTTAATTTGCTTAGAAGTCAATTTCTTATGGATGTGATTTTAGGATGCAAACCATGGAAGCCTCTTGGACATGTCCCTACCACGTGTAGTAAGTATATAAATCACATTGGCCAAGAAAGCCTGATTAAGTGTCCAATATGGGAGGCAGTGTGCCTAGAAGCCACATTGGAAACCGCAACTGAACACATTCTGGAATATCTGCTATTATGCACAGAGCTGGTCCTCACATCAGGTAACTAAGACTGCAGTTGTCCTTCCATGAGCATCTTAATTGCATACCTTCTCTTCAGGCAGGGTGAGCAGGGAATAAAACCTGTGTAACTCTCTGCAGAAGTAGTGATATCATCAGTGCCGACACTTCCTTTACCATTTGATTACAGTGCTTGAAGCAAGAGGGTGATACGAAACTTTTCAGCAGCTCTCATCCCATGAAACCAAAACAGTGATCCCCTCCAAACCGAGGAAATCATGAAGATGGATGCCTCCTTGAGCACCTTCCTCTAATTTGCTGGGAGAGATTGATTCACCACAAGTACATCAGCATTATTGCTCCAAGAAACTGTATGAACTTGTTCAGGAACAGCAAAATACCATGAGAGACAACAATGTATTCAAGGCTTGAAAATCTATGATCTATTCTTTCATTATAATGACCATTCCAAGTCCATAGTATTCCAGCTATCCAGATTATGCTGCTTTCTCCAAGGACAATAATGGAACATACAAAGTAACAGAACAGGCCATTTGCCCTCAATGTGGTGCTGACCTAAAAAACCTACTCAACAGATTCAACCTTCCCTACCTCATACCCATAACCATATTTATCTTGAACCTATGTGCCTGTCTAAGAATCTTTTAAATATGCCTATTGTGCCAGCCTTCATCACCACCTTTGGCAATGCATTGCAGGCACCCATTACTTTATGTAAAAAAACGTACCTCTGACGTCTCCCCTCATCTTGTACAGATCTCCTCTGGTGTTTTCTACAAGAAAAAGATGCTGCCTGTCCACCCTATTTGTGCCTCTCAGAATCCTGTAGACCTCTATTAATTTCCCACTCATCCTGTCTTGCTTCAAAGCAAAGCATCTGCTCTATTAAGAGATTTTCCTCATGGGTGCATCTGAGGTGTTTCCCTTCTTCCTTGAACAGGAATTGATGGCTGATGGGACCTTTGACAACATTTTATCTCATGCAGATCTCTGCTCCCATCCCCTCTCCTCTGAGACAGAGCAAGGATAGGGTTCCCCTGGTTCTAACTTCCTAATCCATCACACTCTACTTTCAATGGGACATCCTTTCACTCTTTCTGCCACCTTCAACAAGATTCCACCAGCATACACATTGTTTCCTCCCCTCACCTTTCAGCATTCAAAACTTGGAGCAAATGGGGTATTTGGGTGGCACGGGCTCATGGGCCAGAAGGGCTTGTTACCATGCTGAATGTCTAAATTTTAAATAAAATACAATTTAAATGTAAAAAATTCCTTTAGTGAGTTAGGAGCTCCACTTTGTGAGCCACTAACTCTTGCAACTGTACAGCACCTGTCCTCATATCTCTTGGCTTTCCACCATCCAAGGGTTCAAATATTCCTTTCAGATGAAGAAAGGATTCACTTGTACTTCTTTCAATTTACTCCACTGCACGCTCGGTGTGTTCTTCGTTCTTCTCTAAATTGGAGAAACCATATACAGATGGTTTTTGGATTAAGCAACAGCCCTAGCTTGAACATGCCCTTGTTTGTTTTCTTCACTAGTTACTTATCCAAAATGGCAATGCAAACAATGGAATTACTTTGGTATTCACTCAGAGTTCTTGCTGCTAATTGACTCCATCTTTCCTCATTCTGATAAAGGGTCTTTGAACTTATTGGTTTCTCTTTCCACAGATTCTGCCTGACTTGCAGGGCATTTGCAGATCATTCCCCCCCACCCCAATAATTTAGTAAGGAAAGAATGACTTCAGTTGCTTTTACATAGTTTTGTTGAAGGTTAATGCAGGATACATAAACCCACAGTTGGCCTACTCCTCATCTCTGTCTGTCTCATTGCTCATCAGCCTTAAGACTTGCATTTATTTTCCCTTTGAAAGGTGGGAGCAGAAAACTTTGGGGAATTCAACCAGTTCTGCTCCCTTTGCTTATCTCAGCAATAAAATGGAGAAAATTAATGCTGCATTACTGTTTGGTGAGCTAGGTTTTTTTTTATATCAACACTTACAATGTGTGCAATTTTAAAGTGGGGTTTTGAAACAAACTGCTATAGAACACAAAAGTCTGCAGACTCCTTGGTGGAACTAAAAACACTACACCGGAGAAATTCAGCTGGTCAAACAGCATACTTTGTATAGCAAAGATAAAGATACTTAATCAACATTCAGGCTTAACTCACATTAGTTCCATTTAGGTTATGCAGCTAATAGTTGTAGATAGGAGATATTGAATTTTAGTCATGAATGGAGGTCAGCTGCCACACTGGCATTGTGGGGGCACAATTCAGGCCTTGGAACCAATTTAAAAAAAAATGTACCATTGTCTATTTTATCGACTATCTCCTTATTTTGCCTCTACTTTACGTGGTCATGTGGTTGAATTCACATTCATTAATTGCTTACATTTTTTTTTAGTCAAAGAATATATCGTTGCCCCTGTGTCAGTTAAGAACAGCTTCACTCCTACCATAGAATTGATCCCAAAGGAAGCCCCTGAGGTGCTCCAACCACTCAGTGGTTCTTTGGACATTGCTTGCAATAGTAAAGGTTGTAACTATACAGTAACCAAAACACCCAAGCCTTTGGGCAGCTGAAACTCTCTAGAGCTTGCTGACCCATTTAAAGCACCCTGCCTCCCACCTTCTGCCCAATAATTTGAACAGGGCCCCAATCAGTGTAGAGATACTACAATGAAAACGCACCGGCCAGTGGGTCCACTTCATCTCAACAAATCCACACACTCGGACATCAGGCACGCCAATCCTGCGGGAGAAAATATCGCTCAGATCTCTTTATGCTGGGAGATAGGATACCTTTCCATCATATCTGCAGCCACCTGTTGAGACCTGCTTTGATCAGGGGATGCTCGAAACAGTCTTTGTGGTTGCAACAGGCTCGAGTTCAGAGAGGAGTTCCCTCTCTTCGGGAAGGTCACCTACAAAGTCAGTCTCTTCAGTCACTGCCAACTCCCCACCATCTTTCTGAAGCACTTGCTTCCCCCCCCCCCCACCCCTTGCAGATCCTCTCCCATGGTATTTACCCCCACCCCAGGTGGGTTGGCTGCAATCATGCTGGACAACTTCTTGCTCTGATCAGCCTGGTTTGATACAATGGAACAGATGGGCGCTCACTGCGGCATTGATTGAAGTTGGTGATGGCCCGTGTCCGTGAAGACCTTGGCTGCTATTCTGCACAGCCGGCCTGCTTCCAAGTGTGGAGACAGACTCAATGAGCTTCGCGCGTGCAATCCAGCCCTGCTACTGCTGTTCTTCGCAGAGAACGACCAGCACCTGATCCAACTGCAGCTTCCCCTCGGAGTTAAACTCAAGCCTGCCCAAACTGATCGGCTGTTACTAACTTGCTGCCGTCTCGGCAACTCCAATTGTCAATTAAACTGCTCGTTAATTTCACGCATTCGGATTGAACCTCAGTTTAGTGAGGCCGGTGGTTCTCAGCATTTATTCCCACTCACATGCCACCTTAAGTGAGCCCTTGCTATCCACAGAGCACCTGTGGTATCCTATGCCACAGGGGTTCTGCAGTTAGTAAGGGATTATTGAATGGTGGTGTGGGAGTGGGAAGGGCTGAGAACCATTGGAGTAGATCGTTGTAATTGCTCAGGTTGCAAGCCAGGCACCCTGGGAGGGAGATAGTTCTCATTACCCTGGCCGCTTGGGGATTCTGTTTGAGATTGGTTTCTAGTGCTTGGTACCTTGGAATGTTTTAAGAGGAAACTGTTCCCATTCCCAGGAACTTTAATGTCAGATGTGAATTCACTCACTCACTGAGGCTTGTGTCTTAGTGGCCTAAGATCCACAGGACACAAGTAGGCTCAAGTTTGGAAGATCGTTATTGCAACTCTTCAGAAATTACAGAATTTGAATCAAATGGAAAAAAAAAGTTGTGAATGGAAAAAAAATGAGACAATTAGGCTGACAAGATAAAACCAAAGTAAAAGCAAAAGAGACTATACACAAAGAAGCAACAATTAATGTGTAAACCAGTGGTTCTCATCCTTTTCCTTTCCACTCACATACCATTTTAAGTAATCCCTCGGCCATTGGTGCTCTGTGATTAGTAAGGGGTTGCTTCAGGTGGGAAGGGAATCACTGCTCTAGACCCAATTGTTACTGAAATATTTTGCTTGAGAAAAATTGTCATTGGCCCATTTCCTTTGGAGTTATGAAACCATGTACATAACGAGTCAATGAGGTACAATTAAAACCGTAGTTTTCAAACTTTTTCTTTCTACCCACAATCCACTTTAAGCAATCCCTTATCAATCACAGAGCATCTATGGCATAGGGATTACTTAAAGTGGGATGTGAGTGGAAAGAAAAAGATGGAGAACCTCTGCTAGGGCAATGGTGGTACCTCACTTGGAGTACTGTGTCCAGTTTTGGACCCTTATTTGTGCTGGTGTTGGAAAGGGTGCAGAGAAGGTTTCCTAGAAAGATACCAGGAATGAAAGGGTTAGCACTGTATATGAGGAACATTTGTTGGCTCTTGGACTGTGCTTGTTGGAGTACAGAATGGTACAGGGTGACCTCATAGAGACATTTTGAATGCTGAAAGCATAGATAGAGTAGATATGGCAGTTTGGGAATTCGAGGAGAAGAGAACACAACTTCAGGATAAAAGTACATCAATTTCAAAGAGATGCAGAAGAATTTCTTTAGCCAGAATATTATGAGTCTGTGGATCTTGCTGCCAGAGGCAGCTATGGAAGTGAGGTCATTGGGTATACTTAAGACAGAGATTGACAAGTATTTAATTATTCAGGGCATCAAAGGTTATGGGGAGAAGGCCAGGGAGTGGAGCTGAGTGAGAGGATGGATCAGCTCATAATAGAATGGTAGAGCAGACTAGATGGACTGATTAGCTTACTTCTCCTCCCATGTCTTGTGAATCCCACAGAATTCCAAGGTATGTGTTTTTGTGAATGCCCAGGGTCTGTTGATTTGTGTTGGAAAGCAGTGAACTGGATTCGACAATGGCTGGACGAGAGAAGCCCAAGAGTAGTAATGGATGATTGCTTATCAGATTGGAGGCCCTTGTCTAGTGGTGTGCCTCAGGGATCGGTGCCGGGACCAATGCTGTTTGTCATCTTTATCAATGATCTGGATAATAATGTGAGGCCAAATTTGGAGTCTTGTGTGCAGTTTTAGTCACCGAACCACATGAAAGATTTTAATAAGATAGAAAGAGTGCAGATAAGTTTTAATTTAAAAAAAAAATTAAAACATACAGCATGGTAACAAGGCCATTTTGACCCATGACTCTGTGCCACCCAATTGACCTATGTGGCCTGGACTTCAAGAACTGAGTTACAGGGAAAGGTTGGGATTTTATTCCCTGGAGTATAGAAGAATGATGGGTGATTTGCTAAATTGAGGGGAATAGTCAGTGTAACTGTAGATAGACTTTTTTCCACTGAGGGTAGATGAGACACAAACCAAAGGTCATAGGTTAAGAGTGAAAAGGGGAAACGTGAGTGTGTGTTTCTTCACCCAGAGAGTGGTGGGAATGTGGAATGAGCTGCCAACTGAGGTGGTGAATGCAGGCTCACTTTTAACATTTAAGAAGAATTTGGACGGGTACGTGGAAGAGAGATGTATGGAGGGCAGGACAGTGGGACTGGGCAAAAGAAAAATGGTTCCACACAGATTACAAGGGCCAAAGGGGCTTGTTTCTGTCTGTAGCTTTTTTTTAATGGTTCTATGGAAACTGTGTGCCAGGATTGAGTATCAACAAGACAGTCATTGAGGTCTGAAAGACATTATTGGGGAATGGGTGAAGGGGGCTAGACTATGATGAATCAGCACTGTTGAGGAGAAGAAAATAATCAGAAGCAAAGATAATTATTTGGGGAGATTGTGATGAAACCAAAAATAACATTTAAAATTGTAAGTGATATGGTGCATGAAGATATTAGATGTCAGTGATAAGGGCCACAGTGCATTCTGACTAAACAATATATCCGTGTAACAAGATGATTCAAAGATTTAGGAAAGTGTTTGAATAAAGTGGATGAACTCGATGTTCATTCAAATAAAAAAAGAGAAAGAGAGAAGAAGGGAATAATTTCCAATTTGTTATGTTTAAATCCAACACAATTTGCATCCTGAAGGAATGTGTTTCCACACTTACTATTTACTCTGAACAAATGGTGTTGATTTGCAGTCATCATCTCACTGGCACCAAGGATGATGGTTTTTAGACTTAATGGATGGGCAATTAATATGAAAATACTGCAACTTTATGAATGTCCAGGGAGTTTAGATGTAAGATTCTTATCTTGGTGAAGCTAATGGTGGGCAGAGAAATAATACAGCAATTTAGGGTGATTCATATTTTGCCTGGTGTCTCTTTATCACCATTAAACCCCTGGCTGATTTATGCATTAGTTGATCTAACACTTTCATACATAATTACTTCTTCAGCCAAATCTGGCCTCAGAAATTTGATAGGAGCTGTTTAAACCTTTGCAAAATCTGGCATTTTCACAGATCTGTTTATGGAAACGTTTGCCAAGCTATAAACAGAAGAGAGTGAAAGGAAATGGCTGAAACTGAAATGTCTCCTTGTTTCTGATCTAATCTGAAATACTTGTCCACTGCATTGCATTAACAACTAGGAAAGTACATTCCAACATAACTACTCCAAGTTCATTTACACCTAATAGTGGGATCTCACCATTCTCTGGACACCACAGGTTCAAAATCATCCTGCCGAAGATGACAAATGCAGCATTACGAACATAAAATCACCATCTTCACCAAAAGGAACTGATCAGCCTTCACCCAGCTTATAAATCATGAATCATACAGGACATACGGTTTCTATCTTAGTGGTTCAAATGCACAGTGCAACTTCTCACGATCTTTCCTGCCTCTCTCCTATCTATTATATTCCTATGCACTTTAATGTGGATAAACATAAAAGCACTTTGAAAGGAATGGTAACATCAGATCTGCCCAAGCGCAGACTGTTTATAAATGCTGGCTGGAATATAATATCTGCATCTCAGTCTTGCTAATTGTTCAGAGTGCAAAAGAGTTTGAGTTACAAATATATCACTCAAAGCAGGCCAGCAAGCAACGCAGCTTCTCCAAGAGGCCTGGTGCAGCTGTTTATGAATGACTCATGAAATATCACATCAACCTGATCCAAATTCAGAGAACCAGAGAAGAGAGAGGTGAGGTCAGGAGGTGAGATTGGTTGGGATTGTCTAATCTCCCAAATGGAAGATTAAACCCCTGTAAAATGTTGTGGAGAAAAATCACAGTGGATGTTAAAATGTGGTTAGTTATGTTTTCATTCTTTAACAATTTTACTTATCATATTGGAGAGAAAGGTTGTTAGATTAACCTTTGTGGTGATGAAGAGGTTTTTTTGCTTTCCTGTTGACATAAGAAGGAAAGAGCTGTGCAGTGAGAATTGAAATGTTGGGAAACCAGTAGTGGGAGAGTTGCGTCCTCCATGAGCCTCCTAAATCCAGCAGCATTGGCTATTTCACAAATTTTTAATCTTATAATATTCACTCTTCAGTTGTGATCTAATTGTTCTTCAATTTAAAATTCTCTGATATGCCATAACCATGCCCCAGCAGAAAAAAAACAGAGATTCCAATGACCTGATGACATGCTCCTTTAAACAGTCATTTTCACCATGTCTATTGATCTGTTAGAATGTTCAGATTTTTATTCTGCAGCAAGAATAATGTCAGAGTCCTTGTGGGATTGTGATGTGAATAGATTTATCAGAAAAAAAATACGTCTTCCTTTCTTAATTAATGGATCTTTTAAAATTGTGGTTGTGGAGATTCTGGGAGGAACAGGAAAGGAAATGTTTTTCTAAGTTCAATTCCTTACTTTTTCAGATTCAGATTTCAGATTTATTGTCAGAAAACATACAACCCTGAGATTCTTTTTACTGCGGGCAAGGCAGAATTACCACTAATCGGTAGTGCAAGTAAACTGTACATAGCATATGCATGTAAACAAATAAATAACTGTAAACAAATAACTAATGTAAACAAACTGACTGTGCAATACAGAAAGAATAAAAAAATGAACAAAGTGCACAAGTAAGGCTCCTTAAATTAGTCCCTGGTTGAGTTTGTCATTGAGGAGTCTGATGGTGGAGGGACAGCAGCTGTTTCTGAACCTGGTGGTGCGAGTCTTGTGGCACCTATACCTCTTTCCTGATGGCAGCAGTGAGAACAGAGCATGTGCTGGGTGGTGTGGATCCTAGATGATTACTGTTGCTCTCCGACGACAGCATTCTCTGTAGGTGTTCTTGATAGCGGGGAGGGTTTTTGCCTGTAATGTTCTGGGCTGCGACCACTACATTTTGGAGGGCTTTATGCTCAGAAGTATTGTTGTCCGCATACCAGATTGTTCTCATAAATAAAAGGGGTTAAAGTAAAATTTATAGTATCTAGTCTAAATAGTGGATTTGACAAATGGAAATGCAGAGGACAAAAGACACCTGCATTGATTTCATCCATGAAACCAACAGCTTTTGAACCTTGTGAGCATTTCTGAGAGGCTTGCTGAGTTCTGTTGGTTATAGTGGGGAATCCCTGATACTTTCCATAAAGAACCAGTTAAATAATTCAGTACGACCATATCTCTGGTGCTATTTCTGTTCATCTAATGTAGAGGCATAAAAAATTAATCACAGGAGGGCCAAAAGGAGAATTGGGGACAAGTCAAACCCTTCTATGACTTCAATGTACCAGGAATTCAAAGGCAACTATTTCAGCAAGTAGAAGTTGGAGAGGAGATAAGTCTAAGCCTCAATTATGAGAATTAGATGAAACTAGATTTGTGATCACTACCCTATCACATATCTCATATCCATGCATATTAAGTGTTAGACATGAGGAGTCAAATGTTTAGTGGAGGTGCCCACTGGCACAATAATGGTTATGTTTTCAAACGATTTGATTTACAATGCTGGCATTGTGGCTTAGTTTTCATCGTACTAGCATGCTCTATGTTCATTTTGTAAGATTGCCAAAAGTAAGAATTGATTTCAAAAGACAGAATCAGGGCTTGCAACTGTTGGGAATCCTGCCAGCCAGGAGACAGTGAGTTGTGGTCATCCAGTGGGAGTCAGGTTCACTCTGGGGATTTATTTTAAAAGTTGACTAGTCACACCCTGGATGGTTATTCTCATTTGGTTTGCTAGGCATGAAATCAAATGTGAATCCTTGAGGAAGGAAGGGCTCAGGCCCGAAATGTCAGCAATATATCTTTGTGTCCTTTAGATGCTGAAAAGACTGGCTGAGTTCCTCCAGCATTTTGGTGTGTTTACTATTGCCAGTCTTATATCCTGTGTTTTATATGTGTATGTGAATATCTAATGGTAATAAGAGTCAGCTCAGCTGTGATATCTTCAAGGTGTAAGGTCTACATACAGTTTGTGCACAAAGTGGTGCCCATCATCTGAGGAATGGTTTCTCCACATGAATCACCTCCTCAGGTAAAGAATAGGACATTCCTTAGTTTCAGACTTCACATCATTTCAATGTTTTATTTGGGTCAGGGATCAAATCGCAAGCCCGAGGAGATGGAAAGCTCCAACAGCTTGAGCAATGTGAGAATCTGTTGGTCACGGTATGATAGATTGGACAATTTTGGATCGGGCAAAGACTAGTGCCCAGGAGAGACATCAATCTAATTTATACCAGACACAGACATGAAAAATTGTATACTTTCATGCATAAGAAGATGTCTGCAGGTAGTGAATAGAAGTGGGAAACTTCCAGCTTTAAAGGTTTACCAGACACATGAAAAGGATACCATTCAGCTCTTCACATTTGTAGGGAATATTTGTTTGGACCAACAAAATCAATGACTGCTTTATTACTTCTTAACTCAGAGAAAGCACATCACGTCATTGTTTCTCAAACTCAGGACTAAGCTTCGGCCTGGCTATAGCACAATTCCACTGAGAAAATTATGTTCTTGTCGACAAACATTTGTCCTTTGAGTTTTTGTAACTATAAGGAAGATTAGGCAGGTCGACCTGGTTAGCTTAGCAGTTAGTGCAACACTATATTATTGTGCCAGAAACACAGGTTTCAAATTCACCACTGTCTGTAAGGAGGTTGTACATTTACCCCATGTCTGCCAGGGTTTCCTCTGGTTTCCTCCCACCCTTCCAATTGTACTGGGGTTGCAGGTTAATTAGGGTATTGGGGGGGGGGGGTACAAGCTCATGGGCCAGAAGGACCTGTTACTGTGCTGCATGGCTAAATTTTAAAAATATAATGCATTTTTTAAATGACCAGTCTTCAAAGGGTTTATGTACAGATTTTCATTCTTGTCTCCATAGCTAGATTTAATGGTAAGTGTTAATTCATAATGAGGTAAAATGTATTGAATCTGTTGCAAGGCAGCTTAACAATATCTCAAACACTGATGAAAAGTGCAGAACCAAAGCAAGCATCTTCTAGGCAGATATGGAGACATTTCCACTCTCTAGATGCAGATGAAGTTATAGAAGAACTGTTTGAATTTTTTCTTGTTTTTCTTTTTGGAAATTGGCCACTCAGTTGCGCCCAGATTTACAGAGAAATTTCATGGTACAGGAAATGTGTTACATATTGGACATGGAGGGTGGATTAGCAGAAGAGATCCTGGTATTGCGTGGCTCAAAGGTACAAAAGCCGCACTTAGCTGCAACAGATGGTAACGGTGCCAATTAGCTGACACCAGTACTGTTCATTGATTGCTTGAGATCTGTCTTTCACCGCTTTATTTCCTGACATTCTGCTCTTTGTGAATTGTGCCTCTCGACTCTCCTGATCACTCTGAAGAGGCATCTTCCTGTTCTCAATAGCTCAAATCCACTCTGGTCCTAAAATTCTAGAGGGATCCCACTGAAGAATCAAAAACGTAACCATGGTGCAATCGCTAACTATAACATATTTAGACACGTGATCTGTTGGTATTGCATCAAAATTGAAAGTTTGCTTACTGGGGGGTGGAACCAAAACTGTGGAGTGCAGCTGAAAAATAAAGGAAGGAATAGACAGACCTGTGGAACACCAGCTGTGGAGTAATGTGATGCTGGTGGGATGGACAGAAAACCTATTTATTGCTTAGAAGTTTAGAAACTTCAGAAACCATTGCTTTGAAATTGGAATAACCTGTGGGAGGAAATGGTAGTGGAAGGTTACAATTACATTTAAAAGACATTTGGACAGATACATGGACATGGGCCATGTAAGGGGAATTGGGACTAGCTTAGATGATCAAATTGGTTGGCATGAACAAGTTGAGCCAAAGGTCCTGTGTCCATGTGATTGCTGTATAGCTCAATAACACTGACTTGATAATTAATTCCTTCACTGTAATGGATATTTATGCTTAGATCTCGCTCTCTCTCTCTCTCTCTCTCTCTCTCTCTCTCTAGAGAGAGAGAGAGAGAGAGAGAGAGAGAGAGATTAGAGCACCTCAGAGGTAGTTACAGGTATGGTTGCCGGCACCTTTAGAGGGAGTTACAGACATCCACCTTTAGAGGGTACGGGCACTTCAGAAGGACTTACAGGAAGGGTTGAGGGCACCTCAGAGTGAGTTATAAGGATGGTCCCAGGCATCTCAGAGGGAGATACAGGAAGGGTCACAAGCATCTACAGGAAGGGTTGCAGGCATCTCGGAGGGTGTCATCAAGAAAGTTGTGTGCATCTCAGAGGAAATATGATAATACAAATTGATAATATATGATAATAGCCACACCTACTGGCAGGTCTTAAAGGATTGCTCCTAGCCAGACCAGGTCATTCTGGACTGGTCGACCTACTTGTGATATGCTCCAGTCTTTTAGTTAATAAAAGCTTTGGTTTGGATCAACAAGTCCTTGGTTCTTTCGACGCGCTCTACAGGAAATAAAAAAGACCATGAGCAGGAAAAGAAGGAATTATAGATAGTAAGGAATATCAGAATGTTATAGTGAGTATTGTGGTAGATAACATGGAATGCAACAGCAAAGGGTGCCAGCAAATTTCACAAGGTTTTCAGACCATAGTGGAGTGAGTTGCACTGAGTCTTACAGTGTATATTAGAGAATCATAGAGAGGATTTTTGAGCTTTCTCTGAGCGGGGAAGAGGATTGTTCGGAGGTTTCCAGGAAACATACAGTTTAGCAGTGGGTATTACAGCAAGGAGGAGCACTGGGTATTTAATTCATAGTTTCAGGGCTTGGCTGTTGTGGGCCCAACCACACTCCTCATTAACAAAACATGGTGGGACAGTTCCACGTGAGGTGCTGTCTGCAACTGACTTCCCTGTGCTATTTACTGCCCTTCCTCCTTATAAATTTCCTGTTCCTCAATAACTACCAGATGTAGGTGACGTGAGCTGCTTAGCTCCCTGGGAAGCTCATGATCCAGTGTGTTGTCATGGGCCCAGCTTTGGCTCGCTGACAGCTTTATGTGAGCGAAGCTTTTATGTGAAGCCTGGCACTGGGCTGAGAGTGGAGGCTTCTGAACTGTTTCACTTGGCATGGTTGAAGCAATTACCATTTCTTCTTTTATTTTGTTACTATTTGTATAAGAATCAGTTGTCTGGACTTATTTTTAAATATATGATTTGGAAAAGCGTATCAGAATTACTAGCTTAACCACTGCACATAAGAAGAAATGAACACATTTACTCAGTGATAGGAATGTGAAACCAGTTTATTAAAGAATCAGACAAGACCAGAGCCTAATTGAAGGGGTTTGGTTGGTTTATATATACAGTAACAGAAGCTTGCATATTTACAATTTCCACAAATGAGTTACAGGCTGTAATGTAAATAAAGGGTTTGATATAATGAACTAGTTATATGTGGGATTTTAACTGAAAAATTTGGATTTTATGTAAAATGGCAACTTTCACTGTTAGCCTGCAGGTCAACTAATTTTAAGCAGGCATCATTTCCACCTTTGCACTGGTGTGAACAAATATCCTCTTATTTAGCCCCAACCCAATGGTTCACATTTGACCCTCTAGATTAATTAAAAATCTTCATGGCACTCAATTTGCTTACAGAATGAGTATCCAAAATTAAGGTTCTTGTAGAAGTAATACGGCTCTGCCACGGGATGTTCAGAAATAGCAGGCCATGAAATGTATGAAGCCTCTGTGATTGCAAGGTATAAACGAACTGAACTCACCATTGAAAGTTCTTTTCAGAATGATTTATCTCCAATAATGTAACAAACCATTTCTTAAACATCAACCCAACAGAAAATTAACTTAGTGTGGCTATTTTTTTCTTCAGTTTTTAATTATTCTTGAAGATTTTAAGAATGTAAAAGGGTTATATTGTCTTTTTAATTCCCCTCTAATCAACTTCCTCTTACAATCCAATCTACCCATCCCTCTGATGTGCCACCTAACATGGTACATTTTTCACCATTCCAACTCATCCCCTCCATGGACAGAATTGAAAAGAAAACCTTGCAGTGGTTGGAAATCTGTTAACAAGAGCCCTGAAAGATCTGGAAACATTCAGCAGATCTGGAAGCATCTATGGAGAAAGAAACCGAGTTAGCAAAGGTTGGGAAAGTAAGAAAAGTAGTTTGTTCTTTTGGTGGGGTTGGGTTGGAAAGATCGAAGGGAATATGAGATCAGTGATCCTGCAGGCCAAGAATGTTCTCCTGAGGAGTCAAGCAGAAAAAAATGTCATTTCACAATGTCAGGTACCTCAGGTGTGAAGTGTGAGAATTGGCACATTGGCCTTCATCAGTCAAAGGACTGAGTATAGAAGTTGGGAAGTCACATTGAAGTTGTATAAAATGTTGGTAAGGCCACATTTGGAGAATTGTGTTCAGATTTGTTCACTGTGCTGTAGGAAAGATGTTGTCAAGCTGGAGAGAATGGAGGGAAGGTTTACAAGGGTGTTGCCAGGACTCATAGTTCTGTGCTATAGGGAGAGGTTGACCAAACTGGGGCTTTATTCCTTGCAGACAGGAGGATGATGGGTGATCTCACTGAGGTGTACAAAATCAAATCATCTGTTGCCCAGAGTAGAAGGACCAAGAAGCAGAGGATATCGGTTTAAGGTGAGGGGAGAGAGAGATCAGAAAGAAACTGAGGAGTAACTGTTTTACGGTTGGTGGTAGGTGTAAGGAACAAACTGTTGGAGGAGGTAGTTGAGGTAGGTTCTCTTGGAACGCACAGTATAGAAACATTTGGACAGATATGCGGATTGGATATGCTTAGAGAGGTATGGGTGAAATGCAGGCAGATGAGACATTTTGGTCAGCATAGGCAAGTTGGGCCGAAGGGCCTGTTTCCATTCATATATGACTCTATCACATCTTATTATTGGCATGAGCTCCCAAGTGAGCCTTACATCTTCAGCGGGTTTGCTCCCACAAATTCTGGCCGTTTTATTTCCTCTTTGCGAGGAGATCAGAATGATCATTTTAACTTGCTAAAACAGAGAGAGAGAAAAAAAAGAATAACACCAGCCATGAACTCTGAGTGTTTTTTTCTACATTCCAGAACTGTGCTGGGCATGTCACACAGGCCTTTATCCAAACACTGACTCTAACCGGTGGAGAAATTGGAGTTGGAGATGCAGTGCTCCTGTCAGAGCGAGACAAGGAGCTCATTCATGGCCTTACAGTCAGGGTTCTGTGAGAGGGGCCTCAGGAAAATACATCAACCAAGAAAGAGGAAGCTGAGAATGGGGATCATGTGGTTTATAATTGATACCATACGTGCTGAAAATAGTCCAGCTTTACACAGCTAGCACTGAGACCGAGCAGAGAAACCATGATGCTGCTTTAAATAGGGCTGATTGATTGCTTTTGGAGCTGGGTACGCATTCTCTTTCTCTATCTCACAGACACACACATTTAGATACACTCACACATACGTAAATGCAGACTCACTCACACGAGTACTAGTCATTCATGGACCTACACACAAACACACACTCACAAGTAGCACAGGCAAGGGTCAGAATTAGCTCCTCATGTTAATCATCATACACTCTCAGACACCAACTACAAATAGAGTGTAGATTCCTCTGTAAAATAAATATCAGATTTACAATATCATCAAACGACACAGCATGGAAACAGGCTCTTTGGCTTAACACATTCCCCACTGGCCATCTGAACTATTTACGTGTCTTTGCTTCATATCTCTCTAAACCCTTTTAATCAATGTGCCTATCTAAATGTTGTTTAAATGTTATAACTGTACCACTTCCTCTTTATGCTCGTTCCACATACCTCCTAATCATTGTGTGAAAACGTTCCCCATCAGTTCCATTTTAAATCCTTCACCTCTTTCCTTGAATTTGTGTCTTCTAGCTCTAGACTCCCCCACCCTGGGGAAGACTGTGATTGCTCACCTTATCCATGCCCCTCATGATTTCATGTGTCTTGATACGGTCATCGCTCATCACCCAGGGAAAAAAAGAACAAGCTTATCTAGTCTCTTCTTATAATTTGAGCCCTCCAGACCAGTACAGTTATAACATGTCATCCCAACTCTTGTACTTAATGTCTGATGAAAGCAAGTGGGCCAAACACCTCCTTCACCACCCTGTCTACCAATTCAGAGGAACTATGTACTTGTACCCCTTGCTGTCTTTGTTCCATAACACTCTCCAGGGCCCTACTGTGCAAGTCCTGCCCTAGTGTAACCTCAAAATGCATCAATTTGGACTTGTCATAGAGTTAAATTTCATCTACCATTCCTTTTTTTATATTCCCAGAGGATCTGAATCTTGTTGCATTCTTAGATAACTTGCTTCCATGTCCACCATAGCATAAATTGTGGTATCATCCACAAACTTATTAACCACAACAACTACATTCTCATCCAACTTGTTACCATGAGAAAGAGGAGTGGACCAAGGACCCATTCCTGCAGCTCACCAACTCACAGATCTCCAGTCCAAGAAACAACCCTTCTTACTTCTTTCACCAAACAAATTTTGTATCCAATTGGCTAGCTCCCATGCGATATAACCTTCCAGACAAACCTACCGAGTCAGATCTTTTCAAAGGCCTTGCTAAAGTCCCATGTAGAGAACACTTCTCTTGGTCTCCACTTCATGAACACAATCAAATTCATGAGGCATGATTTCCCATGAATAAAGCCATGTTGGCTTTCCCAAATTAGTTTTGTCTTTCCAAATGCATGTAGATTCTATCTCTCAGAATCTCCTCCAGTATCTTAGCAAAACTAACAGCTAATTATCTGGTCCCAGGCTTTTCTTTGAAGCCTTTCTTAAATAAAGGCCACTCTCCAATCTTCCAGCACCACACCCATGTCTAAGAGTGAAGCAATCAACTTTGCTGTGGCACTAGCGTTAGCAATGTCTTCTCCAGCTTCCCAGCGTGTTCGAGGATGCCCTTAGTCATGCTTCAGGAATTAATCAACCTTAGGACCATCAGTACCTCCTATTTTGTAATGTGGATATGCTTCAAGATATTTTTCCTGTCTGTAATTAATTCCTTATCTTCAATGGTTTTGTCCACAGTAAATATGGATGAAAAAATATTCATTTAAGACCCCACCCCTTTCCAGAGGCTCAACACATAGATGATCATGTTGATCCTTAAAGGGGCCTATTTTCTCCACTGTTACCCTTTTTCTCTCAATATACTTAGAGAATCTATTAATCAGAAGAGGAATCCATATACAAGTAGTTAGAATCTTTCCCTTTTCCACATGGACTAACTCAATGGAAAATACAGAAATGTATATACAGTTGTTCAGATTGCCTGCATCATCTCAGGTAAGATTTGAAAGGAGAAGCCAGCTTTGCATTCATTTATATACAGTAAAGCCCCTGGTATCCAGCACATATAGGGATTGGTAGATACTGGATAAGTGTATTTTCTGGGGTTGCTTGAGACTTAATCTTAAAAGCCCCAATACATCTGCATTAAGAGCAAACAGTTTAAAAGACAAAATAAAAACTGTACTTACATTGAACAAACCACTTGTGTGAATATATAAATGTTAAAGCAGTGGTTTTCAAACTTTTTCTTTCCACTCACATACCACCTTAAATAATCCCTATGCCATAGGTGCTCTGTGATTAGTAAGGGATTACTTAAGGTGGTATGTGGGTGGAAAGAAAAAGTTTGAAAACCACTATTTTAATCATCCCTAACTGACTCATTATGTGCACAGTTTCATAACTCCAAAGGGAGTGGCCCAACGACAGTTTTTCTCAAGGAAAATATTTCAGTAATAATTGAGTCTAGAACCATGATTCTCAACCTTCTCCTCCCATGCATGTACCACTTTAAGCTCTTTAAGCAGATGTAGGCAGCCTCCAAGAACGCGGCGCGGACTACACTCTCTACTGGTCTGGCAAGCCTTCGGATGAACGACGCCTATCTGGTGTAGGCTTCATGGTCAAGAGCTTCATTGCCTCCAAACTCGAAAACCTTCCGACAGGCCTCTCGGACCGAATCATGTCCATGCGACTCCCCCTTCAGAACAAGCGTCGCATCACCCTCATCAGTGTCTATGCTCCAACCCTCCAGGCGGAACCAGCAGAAAAGGACAAGTTCTACACCGACCTGCGCAACCTCATCCAATGCACCCCTACAGCCGACAAGGTTGTCATCCTGGGCGACTTCAACGCTCGTGTCGGCAAAGACTCAGAAACCTGGCCAGGAATCCTGGGCAAGCATGGCGTCGGCAAGTGCAACGACAATGGGCGCCTCCTGTTGGAGCTCTGCGCAGAACAGCGGCTTGTCATTACAAACACCCTTTTTCAGCAGAGGGACAGCCTTAAGACTACCTGGATGCATCCCCGATCCAAACACTGGCACCTCCTGGACTACATCCTGGTGCGAGAAAGTGACAAACGAGATGAGCTCCACACCAGGGTCATGCCCAGCGCGGAATGCCACACTGACCACCGGCTGGTTCGCTGCAAGCTCAACCTTCACTTCAAGCCAAAGCCCAGGAACAATAAAGCCCCCAGAAAGAGGTTCAATGTTGGAAACCTGCAGTCAGACGAAGTGAGAGGAAACTTCCAGGCAAACCTCAAAGCAAAGCTCGACGATGCAACCCGCCTCACGGACCCGTCCCCTGAAACCCTCTGGGATCAGTTGAAGACTACCATACTGCAATCCACTGAAGAGGTACTGGGCTTCTCCTCCAGGAAAAACAAGGACTGGTTTGACGAAAACAGCCAGGAAATCCAGGAGCTGCTGGCAAAGAAGCGAGCTGCCCACCAGGCTCACCTTACAAAGCCGTCCTGTCCAGAGAAGAAACAAGCCTTCCGTCGCGCATGCAGCCATCTTCAGCGCAAACTCCGGGAGATCCAAAATGAGTGGTGGACTAGCCTCGCCAAACGAACCCAGCTCAGCGCGGACATTGGCGACTTCAGGGGTTTCTACGAGGCTCTAAAGGCTGTGTACGGCCCCTCACCCCAAGTCCAAAGCCCGCTGCGCAGCTCAGACGGCAAAGTCCTCCTCAGCGACAAGATCTCCATCCTCAACCGATGGTCAGAACACTTCCAATCTCTTTTCAGTGCCAACCGCTCAGTCCAAGATTCCGCCCTGCTCCAGCTCCCTCAACAGCCCCTAAGGCTAGAGCTGGATGAGGTTCCCACCCTGGATGAGACATATAAGGCAATCGAACAACTGAAAAGTGGCAAAGCAGCAGGTATGGATGGAATCCCCCCAGAAGTCTGGAAGGCTGGCGGCAAAACTCTGCATGCCAAACTGCATGAATTTTTCAAGCTTTGTTGGGACCAAGGTAAACTGCCTCAGGATCTTCGTGATGCCACCATCATCACCCTGTACAAAAACAAAGGCGAGAAATCATACTGCTCAAACTACAGGGGAATCACGTTGCTCTCCATTGCAGGCAAAATCTTCGCTAGGATTCTACTAAATAGAATAATACCTAGTGTCGCCGAGAATATTCTCCCAGAATCACAGTGCAGCTTTCACGCAAACAGAGGAACTACTGACATGGTCTTTGCCCTCAGACAGCTCCAAGAAAATTGCAGAGAACAAAACAAAGGACTCTACATCATCTTTGTTGACCTCACCAAAGCCTTTGACACCGTGAGCAGGAAAGGGCTTTGGCAAATACTAGAGCGCATCGGATGTCCCCCAAAGTTCCTCAACATGATTATCCAACTGCACGAAAACCAACAAGGTCGGGTCAGATACAGCAATGAGCTCTCTGAACCCTTCTCCATTAACAATGGCGTGAAGCAAGGCTGTGTTCTTGCACCAACCCTCTTTTCAATCTTCTTCAGCATGATGCTGAACCAAGCCATGAAAGACCCCAACAATGAAGACGCTGTTTACATCCGGTACCGCACGGATGGCAGTCTCTTCAATCTGAGGCGCCTGCAAGCTCACACCAAGACACAAGAGAAACTTGTCCGTGAACTACTCTTTGCAGGCGATGCCGCTTTAGTTGCCCATTCAGAGCCAGCTCTTCAGCGCTTGACGTCCTGCTTTGCGGAAACTGCCAAAATGTTTGGCCTGGAAGTCAGCCTGAAGAAAACTGAGGTCCTCCATCAGCCAGCTCCCCACCATGATTACCAGCCCCCCCACATCTCCATCGGGCACACAAAACTCAAAACGGTCAACCAGTTTACCTATCTCGGCTGCACCATTTCATCAGATGCAAGGATCGACAATGAGATAGACAACAGACTCGCCAAGGCAAATAGCGCCTTTGGAAGACTACACAAAAGAGTCTGGAAAAACAACCAACTGAAAAACCTCACAAAGATAAGCGTATACAGAGCCGTTGTCATACCCACACTCCTGTTCGGCTCCGAATCATGGGTCCTCTACCGGCACCACCCACGGCTCCTAGAACGCTTCCACCAGCGTTGTCTCCGCTCCATCCTCAACATCCATTGGAGCGCTTACATCCCTAACGTCGAAGTACTCGAGATGGCAGAGGTCGACAGCATCGAGTCCACGCTGCTGAAGATCCAGCTGCGCTGGATAGGTTACGTCTCCAGAATGGAGGACCATCGCCTTCCCAAGATCGTGTTATATGGCGAGCTCTCCACTGGCCACCGTGACAGAGGTGCACCAAAGAAAAGGTACAAGGACTGCCTAAAGAAATCTCTTGGTGCCTGCCACATTGACCACCGCCAGTGGGCTGATAACGCCTCAAACCGTGCATCTTGGCGCCTCACAGTTTGGCGGGCAGCAACCTCCTTTGAAGAAGACCGCAGAGCCCACCTCACTGACAAAAGGCAAAGGAGGAAAAACCCAACACCCAACCCCAACCCACCAATTTTCCCCTGCAACCGCTGCAATCGTGTCTGCCTGTCCCGCATCGGACTTGTCAGCCACAAACGAGCCTGCAGCTGACGTGGACTTTTTACCCCCTCCATAAATCTTCGTCCGCGAAGCCAAGCCAAAGAAGACAAGTGAAGTTTGTTCAGTATATTTTTTTTGTCTTTTAAATTGGTTCCAATTTAGAAAGCATTTTGGTTATCATAGATTGTTACTAATTTGTCAATTTTATGTGATTCCTTTTCTTTTACCCTTGGTTCAAGACCTTGGATATCCTCAATGGTCTAGGTTAGTTATCCACTCTTTCTCTGACTTTATATAGACCAAAACCTTGCCTCTTTTGAACAATTATCTGCCATATCTAAATTCTATTTACAGATTAAGAGTTTCTTAAACTCTTTAATGTTAAGGCTTCCCCGAGACTTCGATTCTAATCTTATCTGGGAAGTATATAATTTTACTCTCACTCAGATAGGACTGCTTTCAGCTCTTTATGAAATTCTTTTAAGATATAGCAATAGTTCTTTATGAAACTCCAGAAAGTTTGGCAACATGACTGTTTATGGCTGAAGATACATGGGAATCTATTTTGAAAAATGTACACCATCCTCTCTCTGTGCTAGACATTCCTTATTACAATTTAAAGTAGTCCATTGGGCCCACTATTCCAAAGTTCAATGAATTAAATTTTACCCCAATGTATCCTCTAAATGTGATAAGTGTACAACTCAGGAATGTACTTTATATCATATGTTTGGCTATGCCCCTCCCTTTGTAACTACTGGAAAGAAGTTATCTTCAATTCTTGATATAACTTTCTCTCCAAGCCCTTTTATTGCTATTTTTTGGAATGAGTGGACCAATGGACTTCATTTTGGCTCCATCTCAGTCCCATATAGTTGTTTTTGCTTCCATGGTTGGTAGAAGGCTCCTTTTGCTGTGGTGGAAAAATGTTGTCCCTCCCACACATACACAATGGTTGTTGGATTTGATGGCATCCCTCTCTCTAGAGAAAATTAGGTGTTCAACTACTAAAACGAGTATTAATTTTTTTTCTCTTTGGAGTTCTTTCTTCAGTTATTTTCAAAATTTATAGAACAATTATTTTTGCTTTTGATCAAAAATCTTTTCTTTTTCTTGGACTATTAGTATTGAAATTAGTAGTTGAGGCCTATCTTTGATTGTAATCACTCAGAAAATAGGTTGGAGTTAGAAATTAGATTAGTTATAGTTTTTGTTTCTCTTATTTCTTTTTTATCAACACCATGGTCATACGTATCTCGTTTACTACCTGCAATTTTAATTTACTTTTACCTGAACTTTATATGATGCGTATTGATGTACTTGATATTATTCTCTTCTCAAAAACCAATAAAAAGATTAAAAAAGAAAAACACTGCCTTGAAGCATTTGATTTTTTTCTTCAGTAACATGGTTTGAAATATTTAACCGTTGCGGCATCAGCAGGTTCTTCCCCATCCACGGAGCCACCCAAAAGATGAACAATAAAATTATAGATAATTAACCGCCCTCCCAAAGTTTACAGATAAAACCTCTGACTGGGCGACTCTTACTAAGCAGGGATAAGGAAACACTTTAAGAGAGTCACCCCAACAGCAAGCGGCATCTGCAAAGTGTTCATTCTGGTCTATGCCATTGCTGTTTCACACAACTTTATTCAAACAGCTGCTTTGAGCAAAGTATGAACAATGCTGGCTGAATATTTGTTCCCATCTTCAACAAAGGTTTATGTGTCACTTCAGGGAACATTTACTTTTACAACCTTAAAGTTATGTATTCATTACCTATTATTTTATTCTTTTTTTAAAATTTATTTTCCTCAATTTTTTTGTCCTTAGCATGAATTCTGGACACTAGGGTTTTATTGTATATTCAAAGCCTTTGTGGTAGATTTTGCCCTGTCTGTGTTAACTTTGGGAGGACAGAATCCATTAGATGACTAATTGTTCCCATATAAGAGACCAGTGTCTTCAGACCTGATCTGCTCATTAGGCATCAGGCCATCAGTGCTTAAAAGAAAACTTCCAAAAAGATGCTTAAAGTGTGCATGCGTTGTTGCCTCTCAGATTTTTTGCGGGAATAGAAATGGAGAAAATACTGAAAATCTTCAGTTGGATAGGTAGTTTCTGTGGAGGATAAACAGCGTTAATATTTGAGATTGAGGACCTGCTATAAGAACTAGAAAGGTAATAAATAAAACATGTTTAAGAAGTGGGGCTGGGGGAGTGGAGAGGAATAAAGGAATGTCTCTGATAGACTTGTCTGTACATTGGAACCTTATTAGTACAGGTAAGAGTAACAAGGAGAGGGAATCCCTACACTTAGCTGAAATATATTGAGAGGAGGCTTATGTAGAACTAAACAGCAACATTTAACATTACACTAAATAGCCTGACTACATTTTCCTGTCCACATAATTCTATGCCACCCTGCACATAACAAAATTAATGCCTTATTGTGGAGTTCCAATACAAATCAGATTGTTTATAGCACAGTAGGACATGTGTGATGGAACAGTGGGTCCTCAGTGAAACCAGAATTGTAACATGAGGAAATTTTGAACTCAGTTTATAATAGCCTTCTCTCGAAATCATTTCAACCCTTTCCAATTTTCTTGATCTCTAAATGTATGAAGAATTACACCAGTACAAACAAACATAGCTGGAAATATTTTGTGGAGAGAGAAATAATTATCGTCTTAGCAAGGTAGACTTTTTGGCACTACATGTATTTCAGATTTCCAGCATCTCCACTATGTTAATTTCGCATGCCGCATAAGGAGCTTAATTCAGCAGGCCTTACCCCTTGAACCATTCCTGGTCTAGCCTCTAGCCCTCCTAGATGAGTAGGATTTGCATCCAATTGTATCCAGTTAAGAGAAGGGGGGGTGTGGGGAATAAGGGGAGAAACACAACCACAAGATAGCTGAAGAAAAAAAAAATCTTTTTATTCTTTTTGCTTGGCATTTTTAATAAAACTTGAAATTTTAAAAAAAATCTGACATAAAAATGATCGTATGTGGAAAGAAGCTTGGACACAGTGCGCCAGGAGTAGAGAGTCCTAGTGTGCTGGCTGCAGCACAGTAAATCCAGCCAGTTCAAACTCTTCCTTCTCCATTACTCAAAGATGGCAGAATGGCCAAGTGTTACTGAATGTCTCATGCACATACTATGCAAAACTGTAAAGTACATCAAAGGTATTTGAGAGGCTAAACCTATGTTTGCAAGTTACTCCTGAAAGCTAATACACATACGCTATGGCTGATGAAAATCTCACTGTGGACTCCTTCCTCTGTGCTCCAGTGTTCTGCAATGAAATGAATAAAATGAACTGATCCCTTCTGTGAAGGCCAATTCTGCTCCCCAGGCTCTTTGTTTTCCAGGATCATTTTCTCCCCAATCCAAAATGGCTCAGACATCATCCCCTGCCAAGAATGAGCCCTTCCTGCCAATGTTAGGTTATTGTCAAGCTCCAATCCCCTCCTCCTGCTCTCTGCCACGTCTCTCAGGCACAGTGCCTGAGTGCTAATCACTGCAGTGAACACACCAAGCAATTCACCCACATTTAACCTTCATCTCTTAGCCTTTGGCCTTTAAACTATTCATTTTGCTTTGGTCACTGTAGAACTGTAAAAGAATAAAATACAAAAGCTAGCAATCCATTACTGAATAACATAAAGAGAAAATGACAAGGCATTGATGTGTTCCTTTTGGGAGAAAGCTCTGTTAATGCAAAATTCATGGAAGTATATAGTTGGATTCTTCTGTCCAGAGGAATAAAGCCTAGATCTAAAAACAAGTGCCAATGCCCAAGCACCAGATGTACAATTACTGGTCATCAGTCGCAGGTATGGTCAGGGGAAAATATTTCGGTCAGTGTCAATGCAACACCTAATTCATGTGGGCACTTTTGGTCAACATTCAACCTTCAAGAAGGGATAAGTGAAGTGAAGGCACACTTCAGGTACATATATTAAAAGTTATCAATTTATCTGTGGAATTCTGCTGTGAAGTACTGCATCTGCTTCACAGCTCCTTGGGTTTACATGAGGGTTTTAAACACCTTCTGCCCTGCTTTTCTGCGAGGTGGATGCCAGCAAAGGGGAATATTTTGTTTTTGGTTATGACTCCTTGATGGCCATCACCTGAGGGGACATCATGGGTGTTTTTGGATGCGATTCCAACGATGCCTCTTTGCTGCGCTTCCTCGGGGGTTTCCTAATTGGTGTCCTTTTGGGCATTTGCTCACCCATTTCTTGTTTGGCCTGAGAACAGTTCGACCTATCTTGCTCCTGATAGCCACAGCTTTCCAGGTTCGAACTGCCGGCACTGCCTCCCACTGCTTCTTGCTGTACTGGGGAAGGGCTGATCATCTTTTGAAGGTTGCTTGTGGTAGGAATGACTGCTCGCTGGTTGTTGGCACCGAAAGAGCGCTTGGCTTTCTGTGGAGGCGTAGGCTTTTCCCGCTGATGATGAGCTGGAATCAGCCCATTTTGTCTCATGTTACCCTCAGACTTGTTTAAACTTTGGGTTTTCTCTTTGAGTTGAGCAGCCAGCATGGTCGCTGCCTCTGGGGACAGATGGGGGTGAATCACCTCAGGTCTACCTTTCCCATGCGGAGGATTTCTTTGTGATTCTCTCCCCTCAGCTGGTTTCTTATCATTGGGTGAAGGTCCACTTCGTTTGGATGTATTCTGGACAGTGCCATTGAGATTTTGCATCAGCTCAGGACTGGCTTTATTCCTCTGTAGCTTGCTTCCATAATTAAGGTCATTGGGCATCTGTTCCCTTGTCCTGCTGTGGCCTTTGTCCTTGTGCCTTAGTTTTACCTCAGCAGACCCTCTCTTCTCATCATGCCTACTGTACAGCCCAGCAGAGGATTCACTCAGATTTCTCCTCCTGCCACCAGATGCACCATGGTGAGCCTCTACTTGTGCAGCGGCTTTATCCAGAGATGGAGATCTTGTCGTCGATGAAGCATTCCGCTGGCTGGAGTTGAATTTGCCATGAATCCATGATAATTTGGGTTTGGTTGAAGGATCAGGAGGGGGAGGTTTGGTCCTCTCGGGGGAAGGCTGCTTGCCACTAATGTTCGTGGTTCTGCTGCTATTGGTGTTGATGCTATTGTCGCTGTCTTTCGATTGCTTTGACAGGCGTGCTACTTTAGCATACACAGCCCCAGTGGTCGAGCCTGAGCCATTGCTGGAGGCTTCGCTGTCTGATAATTTAAGTAACAGCATGTCATTGGGGTCACCTTTCAAACATGTGTACTCCCCAGCATCCTCTTCACTGATTGGAGGGCCTAGTTTTTCCACCAGGTTCACCTTCTCACGGACGCTGGTCTCCATAATAGTCTCTGCAAGAATTAAACCTGACCATCAGAACATTTGCATGGAGAACATATTATTTCTTTGCACCACAGAAGGAAGCAATTCAACCAGTGAGTTTGCGCAGACTCTCAGAACATTCCCATCAATCCCATTCCCCCATTTATTTCACTGTAACCTCTCCTTTCACACATGTGACCCTGATTCTTCTGCTGCATTTGGGGCAATTTATAGTGGCCAATTAATCTTTCAGTCAGCATGTCTTTTGGATGTGGACAGAAACTGGAGAACACACCATGGCATGGGGTCCATCAGTGCAAACCAAAAGCCTTGGTGAAGTATAGATGTTATCAGCAACAACTCGTGAGACAGGCAGAATTAGGATTATAGACAATCTGATCTAGTACACTCCCCTAAAATCCATAATTTTGGAAATATAAAGAAGGCAAGTTAGCAGATGGTAAAGTTCTCAGTTAGCAAAAATACACTGAAATGATGGAGGAACACAGCTGGTCTTGCAGCGTCCATAGGAGGTAACAATATATTACTGACATTTGGACCTGCACCCTTTTTCACGGAATAAGCAAAGGACAGGAAGGTGTCAGAATGAATACTGAAGACTGGCTGGGAGAGGATTCCAGACCAACAAAAGGTGTTAATTGAATATGATAAGAGGAGAGGTGAGAATTGATTTTGGCTCTGTGAAAGGAGACAGAGAGAAAAGGTGGGGGGGGCAAGAGTGTGTGAGAGAGAGAGAGAGAGAGAGAGAGAGAGAGAGAGAGAGAGAGAGAGAGAGAGAGAGAGAGAGAGCGAGTGCGCTGGGGGAAAGGCTACAGAGGAGAACAAGTACTTTAATGGAATCTGGAGAAGTTGAAGTTAATGCCATCTGGTTGGAGGGTGCCCAGATGGAAGATGAGGTGTTCCTCCTCCAATTATCAGGTGGTCACAGTCTGGAAGTGCATGAGACCATGAGCAAACATGTCACAAGGAAATGGGATGGGAAATTGAAATTGCTGGTGACTGGGAGATCCACATTATTACAGCAGACAGAGCTGACGTGCTCAACGAAGTGATCTCCCAGTCTGTGCCCAGTCTCTCTGATGTAGAGGAGATCACAAAGGAAGCATCGGATGCAGTAGATGACCCCTGCAGATTTGCAAGTGAGAATGTTGTTTCACTTGGAAGAATAGTTTGGGGTCCTGAATGGTGCTGAGGGAGGAGGAGTGGGTGTAAATGGAGCTTCTCCTGTGGTCACAGGGGTACATATCAAGGGGATGATTGGTGGGGAGGGAGGAGTGGACAAGGGAGTAATGGAGGGAGTGGTCTCTGTGGAAGGCAGAAAGGGGAAGAGAGGGGAATATTTGTCTAGTTGTGAGATCATGTAGTTGGTGGCAGAAATGGGAGAGAAGGATGTGTTAGACACAAAGGCTGGTAAGTGAAGTCAAGGAGAATCCTGTCCTTGTGTGTGGGGGCAGAGGAGGCCAGGGCAGATGTATAAGTAATGGAGAATGTACGGGTGAGGGCTGAGTTGATGGTGGTAGAGGGAAAGCCACATTGTTTGAAGAAGGAGGAAATCTCTGATGATCTGGCATGGAAGACCACGTCCTGGTAGCAGATGCAATGGAGACAGAGGAATTGAGAGAAGGGAATGGAATCCTTACGGGGGGCAAGGTGTGAAGAGGTGTGGTTGAGGTAGCGGTGGGAGATAGTGGGTTTGTAGATGTCTGACAAGAGTTTGCTGACATGGAGACAGAGAGATTGAGGAAAGGAAGAGGGTTGCTAGAGATGGACCAAATGAATTTGAGGTCCGGGTGGAAGTTGGCACCAAAGTGCATGAAGTCTCAGTTACTGCTCTGTTTGTAATATTGACTCGTTTCTCTGAAAATAAGTACAGAAGAAATAATTCCCTACTCCCCCTAATTAATAATAAAGACTCCTTCACAGAACAGATGATAAAAAATCTTGTGCTATTTAATTTGAGTACACAATTGGTTGACTCAGAAGTAGAGAAAAGCTATTTTTATCTCATCTCATACACACAATAGCAAGTGTTGTACTCACCCTCATGGGGTACACAATATACAGGGCCATCATCTGCTGTATCGAAGGAAGAAAAAGAGCCGTGGGAAGACCAAGAAGGGGATGGCTGATCCATCATAGAGGGAGGCTCAATGAAGCTACAGTTTAGGGTGTTTTCCATGTCATGATGGGCCACTAAAAAGGAATCACAAGATTAGCAAAGGAAATGCCTGCAGCTCATATGACCCAGTCAATGACATGATTTTGTTAGGGTCATCGAGAGGTCATTCTGTGAAATAACCCACCTCACCCCCATCATAAATATTTATACTTTATCCTTGACTATTCTGTCTGAAAGCTTCCTCCAATGATTTAGCATATGGTTCTGGTTTATAAAGGTTCTATATCTCCAACATAGCCTGCAAGTTTGCCCTGCCCATTAATGGTAATCAATAATCTGCATGCTTATCTACAAAATGGAGCATTGGATACCTTTGCAGAACAATCCAGCACTTCAGTGATACAGTGGCAGAGTTAGTGATTGTAGACAAACTGCTCAGAACCAATGAATTGGCACGCTTGCCTCCTGTTCTCTTCATGTGATGGTCACAGTCTGCCATTGTGTAAAAGCAGGGGTGGTACCACAAAGACTGTTGAACCCCAGCAATAATAGAGACTTATTCTCAGTTCAGATTATTCATAAACAGTCCAACTAATTCCCTGTCCACTCTCCCTGTAACCTTTCCCAATAACTTACAAATTAAAAATTTGATCTGTTGCTGGATGGTTTAAATTCCTTGTCTGTAAGACTAGATAAAAGACCAGCACAGCATGGAAGTGTGGTGATACACCACATACTTCTGACCATCTCATTGGTTCAGTTCAGTGCTTCTGTGTCACGGAATGTAGAGGAGTAAATTAAGGTTCGGTTTATCCTTCCCAATGTTTCTTCTGGAGTTATTGGGAATAATAGACGCAAACAACCTTTGGTACGAGGTTCACTGAGTACACCTGCTTCACATTAGAAAATGATCTCTCTGTGGCACAGCTTTATGTTAGGATAAATTCCCTCTTTTCTTCCAATCTTCATTTTCTGCAGTGCCTAGAGTACCTCGTGCCATCTTCATCTTGAAAGGCATTCCGCATTGTGAAGTAGTGGAACACTAACTAAATTGTTTACTAACGTGGATGGAATACCATGGTAATGCCTCAGGAACATGTGAAGAATTCCTAACCTTTGGAGTTTGCATGGTGTCCAGCTTTGATGTGGTTTTTTTTTCATTAGCTGCTGCAGCAGCTGTGTGTAATTATGGTGGATCTGCTAATCGTGGCTTCCACATCTACCTCTCTAATACACACCAACTGATGCAGGAAAGAAAATAATATTTCAGGCAAACTGCCAGGCTGCTGAGATGAAATCGAGCCTTGACTCTCTGTGAGCAGAGAGACTAACAGAAGCTTCAGAGCTGCTAAAAATGGAGCAGATGCAGCAATAAAACTATCAATGTGCCGAAGGGCGCCTGATGGTTGGTACCTTGATTGCTGATGACCAGTTACTGGATTATGTAAAAGTCCAATGCTGGAGAAACTCAGCAGGTCAAGCAGTGTCCTTTATGTAGCAACAGTAAAAATACATAACCGTCATTTCCGACTTGAGCGCTTCATCACGGTATGGGAAAATGTTCGTAGCCATCCGAACAAAAGAGTGGAGGGGGGAGCAGAAGGGGTGGTCATAAAGACATGAGGTGACAGGTGGAGAAGGGAGGGAGGGGACAGCAGTGATCAAGGGGAGGAGGAATGGCTAGGTGAATAGAGGGGAAGGGAGGGAGGAGAACTGGAGAGGGGAAGAGAAGGGGTGGGGGAGGGAGAAGAGGAGAACAGGTTAGCAGAAACCGGAAAAGTTGATGTTAATGCCATCTGGTTGGAGACTGCCCAGATGGAAAATCGGGTGGTGTTCCTCCAATTTGCAGGTGGTCTTAGTGGGGCAGTACACAAGGCTATAGACAGACATTGAGAGTGGGAGTGTGACACAGGACTGAAATGGTTGGCCACTGGCCAGGGTGCAGTGCTGCCAGAACTCACTGGAGTACTGCTCTGGCACCTCAGGGGACAGCTCCGGCACCTCATGAGGCAGCTCTGGGACCTTCTTGTCACATTTTTTGGTGAACTCCGGCACCTAAAATATTAGCACTGGGAGGTCTCTGTTACTATTGCAGATGAAGCAAAGGTACTCAGCGAAGCCATCTCCAAATTTGCGCCCAGTCGGTCCGATGTAGAGGAGGCAACAAAGGGAGCACAGGATTCAGTAAATCAGTCCTGTGGACACACAAGTGAAATGTTGCTTCACTTGAAAGACCTGTGTGGGGCTCCGGACAGAGGTGAGGGAGGAGGTGTGGGCACAAGTATGGCACCTCCTGCAGCCACAGGAAAGGTGCTGGGAGAAGTGACTGATGGTGAGGGATAAGTGCACGAGGGAATCATGGAGAGAGCGGTCCCTATGGAAGTCAGAGAGGGGGAGGAGAGGGGAAGATATTTCAGGTGGTGGGATCCTGTGGCAAGTGCCAGAAATTCCGGAGGATAAAGTGTTGGATGTGGAGGCTGGCAGGGTTGTAGGTGAGGAGGAGGAGGGTTCTATGTTTGTTATGTCTGAGGGCAGAGGGGGCCAGGGCAGATGAGTAGGAAATGGAGGAGATGGGAGAGCTGAATTGATGGTGGTGGAGGGGAAGCCTCATTTGTGGAAGAAGGCAGACATTTCAGAAGATCTGGATTGGATCCTATTATTCTGCCGAGTCCCACTGACCATATCCCTCCATACCTCTTCCAAATACATACCTGTCCAAATTTTTCTTTCATGTCAAAATTGAGTCTACATTCACTAAAGCGGCTGCCAGTTTGTTCCACCCTCCCACCACAGTCTGCATGAAGTTCCCCTTAATGTTCCCTTTAAACCTTTCCTCTTTCACCTTCTGGATGGTATCTCACTATATCTCATTGGAAAAAGATTATTTTCATTTACTCTATGTATACACATCGTCATTTTATATACCTCTATCACGTTTCCCCTCATTCTTCTGCACTCTGTGGAATAAAGTCCTAACCTATTTCAACTTTCCCTGCAATTCAAATCCCAGCAATCCCCTTGTTAATCTCTTCTGCACACTTTCAATTTTATTGATATCCTCCGTGTAGTTATATGACATAATACTCCAAATTGAACCGCACTGATATCTAACACAACTTTACTATAACATCCCAACTCCTATACTTAATTTGAGAAGGTCAATGTGGCAAAAGCTTTCTTTAAGACCCTATCTAACTGTGATGTCACTTTCAGGAAATTATATATCTGTATACCCAGATCCTGTTATTCTACTGAATTCACCGGTGCCCTACCATTCATCGTGCAAGTCTTACCTTAGTTTGACCTTTCAAAGTGCAGCATCTCACATATCTAAATTCCATCTTCCATTTTGTAGCCCATTTTTCCAGCTGGTCCAAATCCTTCTGTGAACTTTGAAAGCCTTCCTCACTGACAACTACACCTCCAATCTTTATGTCATCAGCAAACTTGCTGATCCAATTTACCACATTATCATCAAGATCATTGATATAGACAACAATGGACCCAGCATGGATCCTTGAGGCACACCACTAATCACAGGCCTGCAGCCTGAGAGAGAATCATCCACTACCACTCTCTATTACGTTTGATATTAGCTACCACAAAACACTTCCAACCATGTTCTCTTTTGTCAACAGCAGTGGAGATTTGATGGTATTAAACAGGTGACTGGTTTAAATAAGGGAGAGAGAGAGGGAAGTTATTCTCATTAGTGGATGGTTCAAGCACTAATAAGCACAGATTTCAAGTTCTGGGTGGAAACCACAATTGACAAGTGAGGAAAAGCATTTTCTTTTTATAGAGTAGTAATCGGGAATCCTCTGCCTGAGGGGTGATATTCGTTTTTAGGTTTTCAGAGACAGAATTGGCGAGACAGTAAAAAACGATTATTTTGTGTATTCATGGGGTAAGTGCAAAGGATGGTTTTCTCAACTGGGGGGGGGGGGGGCAAAACCATGCTTCAACATTGCTACAGGCTTGATGGGCTGAATGGCTTCAATTCATGCCAGAATAACTCAATGCCTCAATTACTGTATATAAAAATAAGCCAAATGAATTGTGATTACTAACAGATGTAACTGTGATAAATACTGGTAACGATTGTGTTTTGCTTTCTTTCAGCTTCATTGAACAGAGCCCCATCTTGTTTTGACACATAAACAGGCATCATTCTCTGGCTTGGGCATGCAACTCCAATTATGTTGTGGCACTTCTATTTATTCATAATATAAATATTTTGTTTGATATTATTTACAATGTCTTTTTAAAATGTTGGAAAAGATTTCAGTCTTTCTTGTTCAATGTTGGAGGCATCAGGAAAATAAATTGTCACATAAAATTATTAATACAAATATAAGGACATGTATTAAATGAGAGAAAACTCTCAGGCATCAAGTGAAGCACAGGCAAGAAACTCCTTCTATTAATCACTGACTGTCCTCCCTCAACTGATGAATCAGTGCTCCTCCACATTGAACGACACTGAAAAGAGCAAAACTACCTATTGTCCTCTTGGTGGCAGTCTCCAAAAGTAGCTTGATTGACTGAGTCCAGAAGATACCACTGCTAGGGTCGGTGTCAGAATCAACGTGAGGGATGAATCTACTTCATCTCATCCTCACCAATCTAGCTCTGCTGATGCATCTGTTCATGTTAGCACAGCCAAAAGCAGCCACTGCACCATCTTTGTGGAGACAAAAATCCTATCTCCATGTCAAAGATCCCTCTCTCATTCTAAATGGGATAGACTCAGAACAGATTTGGGAGATCAACAGTGGGTGGCCATGAGATGCTGGCAAGCATGAGCCACAGCAGAAATGTGCATCACCATTTTCCATGACCTTATGCCTTGGCACATCCTTCATTCCACAGGCTAACCTTGTTTCAATGAGAAGTGGAGAAAGGAAAGCAGCACTGGGCAATTCTAAACATGAGATTCGTGTCTGGTGAAGAAGCAAAGCAGTGGCACAGTTAGCATATGGGGCACCACGGTTGGCATAACGGTTAGCCTTTACAGCGCCAGTGATTGGGCCCAGACTGGGGTTTGAATCCTGAACAGTCTGTACGGTGTGGGTTTTCTCCGGGGGGCTCCGGTTTCCTCCCGCCATTCAAAACGTACCGAGTGTGTAGGTTAAATTGGGCAGGATGGACTCGGGCCAAAATGGCCTCCTTCCATGTATGCATGAATAAATGTAGGTATGACTAATTCTATGAATAATAAACAGCAAAAATGACATGCAATAAATAGAACTCAATGATCTTACAATCATTAGATCAGATCCAAGTTCTGCTGCCTTACCACATCTAGGTATGCATGACAATGAAACATTTAATGTGAAGATGAAGCTCTGAGAACCTCGCTTTCCTCAATAGCCATTACAGAAAACAATTCAATTCACTATAATGTGATAATTATTTAATTTTAAATGTAGACAATCAGCATGGCCACAGGCCTTTTCATCCCTTGAACCTGTGCTGCCCACTAACACCCAATTGACCTACAACCTGGTACATTTTGAAGGGTGGGAAGAAATTGGAGCACTCAGAAGAAACCCACGCAGACACAGGAAGAATGAACAAACTCCTTACAGACAGTGTGGGATTCGAACCCGGGCATTGGCTCTATAACAGCATTGCGCTAACCGCTATGTTAACCATGCTTCTCCCTGACATGACTGGTTCAGAGCACTGGATACAGCAAAGACTATGGGACAACATTCTTGTAATGCTGAACACTACAACCCAGAAAATGAGTGTGCATCTCCACAAGCTATTCCAGGGCAATACGGAAAATTGCTCATGTATATTCTGTTCACAAAAAGTAGAGCAAATTCAATCCAGCTAATTATTGTATAAACAGAAGTTCAACAAGGCAGTGAGTATCCTCAGCTAATTCAAAACATCAGAAGATTAGAAATGAGAATTTTCAGTTATGATCATACAGTCTTCAATTCTATTCACAGTGTTTCAGCAGATAAAGCAATGCCTAATAAGAGGCGAGTTGTAATTGTACTACAAAAGAATCATGCAATGGTCATCTCCAACTAGAAAGTATTCATCTAGCTTCCTTGAAATTCCATAGCATTATTTTCACTCCACCACCTAAGGATGGAGGATCACTGTTGATCATAAACTCAATGGAGAAGCCAGATAAACAGAGCAGTTCCAGACCAAGTTGGAGCCTGGATATCCTCCAATAAGTGATTCAGCTCCTATCACCCAAAGCCTTTCCATTAATTAAAGGTGCATCAGAAATACGATAGAATATCTCCACTTGTCTGGATGAATGCAGCTTCAAGGCCACTCAAGAAGCTCAATATGAGAAAGGAACACCCTTGACTGATATCTCACCTGTCATCATAACACTCACATTCAATACACAGTTACAGTAAACAGTATTCACAAAACACATTGCATCAATAGCAACTCCCAATCCTATGACCTCATCTACCAAGAAAGACAAAGGCATCAGTCCCATGGAAGCATCACCTCCTGCAGAATCCACTTAAAGTCGCACAGTGTCCTGTCTTAAAATTATATTTTGGGAACTTAATCACCTCTGGAATTAAATCCTGGAAACCTGCCAATCAACACTATGGGATTACCTACTCCCGAAGGATTTTAGAGGTTCAAGAAAATGGCCCAAATACACCTCACTTAAGGACATTAAATGCTGGTCTGTCAGTCACATCCAGATCCCAAAACAATAAATAAACAAAAAAATTAACCACTTTGCCGTGGTATTTAGCACATGAGAGACATGCTCCCCAATCTCAGCACAATGAGATTGGAGTATGTATCTCCAGTTCAGATCACAACAGGTATAAAAAAAATTAATTAATTGATTCAGATCTGATCAGGCTGCTCTACAAATAACGACATGTAGGCTTGGTGCTGATTTCAGTTCCTAGTCCGTCAACCAGAACTGAGGTGGATCTGATGATTGCTGTCATTTCAGGTGGGGTATGGAAAGGTTTATGAACCTTGCAGCTCATCTTGGGTTGGGACAGCTGCAGCCAGGTTGTTTTCAGATGCAACTTTAATTTTATAGCCAGGCGAGACATCTAGATCACATTTTTCATGAGTGAATTTGATTTGCATAACTTGCAGCTCTGTATATTTAAACAATGCTGCAAGAATGTTTACTTTTAATTTAGATCCTGGGAGGATTTAGATTTAAAATATTTAACACAGCAGTTTCCAATAAAATAATCTTGGGTTATGTAACTAAAAACAGACTGCTTAAAATTGGAACCAACGCAATAACTGAAAAGTGAACATGAAGCACAATTTATTCCTGGCACGTTCATTAATGGGTCCATTCTTGATCTTAATTCATTGCCATATATTAACATAATAGTAATGTTGGAGTAAAGTATGAAACAACAATGTGCCTCTAAAAGAGTAGAATTTTCAAATATTCAAGATATGAGGGAAGATGTTCAAATGTAGATTTTAAAAAGC